>NW_028237303.1:0-31735 GCF_017979445.1 Akebia trifoliata
GTTCCATTATATAAGAATCAAAACCGAACCGAATTAATTTAAAACCGAACCAGCCCAAACCGATCTTCACTCCGTTCGGTTCGCTTCGGTTCTACGGTTGTCAACAAATTCAGTCGTTTTTCCGATCGACGAGAACTCTCATCTCTCTGAATTTGTTTTCCAGCTTTACAGAGAGAGAGAGAAAGAGAGAGGCACGGTCGGCAGCCGTAGGTCGCAGAGACGATAAAGACGAGAGAGAGAGAGACGCACCGATCGGCAACCGCAGGTTGCAGAGACAAACGAGAGAGAGAGAGAGAGACGCACCGATCTACAATCACAGGTCGTACAAATAGAGAGAGAGAGAGAGGGAGGGAGGGACCGACCGCTCTCACCGTCAGGGCTCGCACCGTTGAGCGTCAAGGTCGCAGTCGCAGTCGCAGCCTCAGCCTCAGCCACAGCCGCAGAGAGCCAGAGATGGGATAGAGATAGAGAGTAAAGGGTTAGGGTTTAAAATGTTTATATTATTTTGATTCGGTTCTCGGTTTGGTTCAGTTATATACAAATACGGAACCGAAAACCGATCCAAACCTATCAATTTATAATTTTTTAATCCGAAACCGAATCGTTATTTAATTAAAACCGAACCAATTCAATCCAAAAATCACAGATTGGTTCGGCTCTTAGTTTGAACCATATTAAGTTGCATCCATAGTAAATGGGAGGACTGTCAACAGATAGATATTCGATCGGATAGTATTATATCCGAATTCGAATCTGAAAAAAAAATGATGATATCTGAATTCGAATCTGAATCCGATCAGATATCACTACTAAACATTCGAATTCAAATTCAAAAAATGTATCGGATATCCGATTCGAAAAAAAAAATGTTATAAAATACCATCATTCTCAATCGGTAAAAAAAAACAAATCGATTTTCATTTTGTTTTTTAATCTTCTAACTATTTCAATTTTAAAATCAGATAAAATAGGGTTTTATTTTGTGTGTGTGTGTGAGAGAGAGAGAGTATCTTTGGAAGCTCGTCGGTCACGATGGTTATGATCCGTCGGTCTGATTTTACCGAGAGACGAGAGAGAGAGAGAAAGAATGTGTATCTGGATGTCGTCAACTGGAGAAGACGATGGGTATGGAACTCACAGTCGAAAACCCCCTCACCGATCGTTAATGGCTACTGGTCCTTGTGTGGTGAGACATGAGAGAAGATAAAGTTAAAAAGTTTTATTTTGTTGTATAACATGCATACACGACACTTATATATACATATATAAAAGTTTTGTTATAAAACATGAATACATAATATGTATATTATATCGGACCGGATATTATCAGATCGGATTTTACAATATCCGAATTCGTATCCGAAACTCATTCAAATTTTAAAATAACATCTGAATCCGAATCCGATATCCGAAAATTTCGGATAATATACGAATTTTCGAATTCAAATTTGGATTTCGACTATCCATTGACACCCCTAGTAAATGGCATTAAAATGTCCAATTTCTATGAATCCTTATTGGATCGACCGATCCGATCCATCTAAACCAAGCAATTGACACATAATAAGTCCAATTGGGTAACCAACCTTTTTCCTAACTCACACAACTTTGGCGATGCTAACAGTGTACATCACCTTGTCTTCTCCGTCACTTCTCTCTATCTCTATTCTAATTTCTAAATCCCTCTAAAGCCAACTTTTAATCTCTCATTTTCTCCAAAGAAACAGAACCAGAGAAATAGAAAGCAAGGGAGAAAAATAGAGTTAAAGATCCATTAATGGCGTCTCTTCTCCTTTCTAGGGTTTCCCCAACCTCCACAACAGCAATATCCTTCTCTTCATCCTTCTCCAATGGCCTCCATTCCCATCCTCAATCTCATTCCCCATCGCAAGATCTCAACAAAATCAAAGAGATCTTCATGCCTGCTCTTAGCTCCACCATGATTGAAGGCAAGATCATTTCTTGGGTAAAATCTGAAGGAGATATCCTCTCCAAAGGTGAAAGTGTCATTGTTGTCGAATCCAATAAAGCCGATATGGATGTCGAAACTTTCTACGATGGAATTCTCGCCGCAATTGTTGTCGGTGAAGGCGAAACCGCTCCTGTTGGTGCCCCAATTGGATTACTTGCAGAAACAGAAGACGAAGTCGCAGAAGCTAAAGCCAAAGCTTCAAAAATCGATTCTTCTCCTCCTCAATCTCCGTCACCACCTCCTGCTTCTGCTTCTGCTTCACCTCCATTGCCATCTTCTCCGAAAACCACTTCTCCGACAGTTTCCGAAGGGTCAAGAAAGATAGTTGCGACCCCATTCGTGAAAAAGCTTGCAAAACAGCATAAAATTGATATTGGATCGGTAATTGGGTCCGGATCTTTCGGTCGGATAACTCCAGCAGATATCGAAGCTGCGGCCGGAATTTCTCCTTCTAAGAGTAGTGTGAGTGTCCCCAATGTAGTTTCTCCCAAGCCCTCCATTGTCGCTTCTCCAAAACCCTCGGCTTTGGCTTCTCTTCCTGAAATTCCTGGTTCAACCGTCATTCCTTTCACAACGATGCAATCTGTAGTGTGGAAGAACATGGTAGAAAGCCTATCGGTGCCAACATTTCGTGTTGGGTACCCAGTAATGACTGACGCTCTTGATTATCTCTATGAAAGGTACAATTTTTATTGGTTTTTGGTTAAATTTGAGTCTGTTTTATAGGATTTGGGGATTTGAATTAGATGAATTTGATAATTTCAGGTGAAGCCTAAGGGGGTGACGATGACTGCATTGTTGGAGAAAGCAGCAGCAGCAATGGCACTCGCACAACATCCGGTTGTGAATGCGAGTTGTAAAGATGGGAAGAGTTTTACCTATAACGGTAGTATAAATATTGTTGTAGCGGTGGCAATCAATGGAGGGCTCATTACTTCTGTTTTACAAGATGCAAACACGGTCTGCATTTAATAAGATTACTCAAATCTTCAATCTAAATCTAAATATATTGGATAAAACACCTTAATACAATCTATATAAAGAAAATAGGGATCAGAGAAAGTACTTAGCCCGAAGTCGCAATGATTCTTGGCTTGTTGTATGAGGTGATGCAGTCGATAACTGTTTCTTTGTGACCAATGTGATCGAGAGATGAGAGATTACTTTGAGCTATCAGAGATAGGTAGAGAGATCGATAGACCACTTCGAGAAATGAGAGATGAGATATAGATAAAACGAGGATCAGATTTAGATTGAGAATGATCGATCAAATAGAATGGGAGATAAGATCTATCGAGGGGGACAGATCGATCTATCAAATAGAGTGGGAGATAAGATCAGTCGAGGGAGACCGAGAGAAAGAATGAGAGGTCGATCGAAAGAGAGATTGTGAAAGAGAGATGGAGAGGTCGATCGAGATAAAGAGAGAGAGAAAGAGCGAGGTTGGTCGAGAGAGAGATGGAGAGGTCTATCGAGAGAGATAAAGAGAAAGAGAGAGGTCGATCGAGATAGAGAGATGAGATCGAGAGAAAAATCAAGAAAGAGACTGAAAACATGGTCAAAAGGCCATAGAATTTTAGATTTTAAAATTTGTCAGGCCAAGCCCAACAATTTTTTTGATTAAAATTTGAGATTTTCACGTAGTGTGGTGGTGACATGTGTCCACCTTGGTACACATGGGCTATTGAGGGTTGAAGAGTTGGATTTGGGCTTGAGTTAGGAATATGAATGAGTTTAGACAAGTTTGAGATTGATTTTATGATTAGATTGGGCTTAGGAGTTGGATACGGGTTTTCTGACAAGACCCATGGATCTTGTGGTTGTTCCCTTATATCAAATCCTTCTTACACATGTTTTCTTGATCGCTTGACATGATTCGGACTAAAATGTGGTGTCTACAAACCTCTCTAATGGAAGGATCTAATCACTTTTCATTGTGAGATATTGAAGGAAAGAAGAATAAATATATATAGTAAACAATTCTTCATTAATTGCAACTTCAAGTACACACACTCTCTCTCTCTCAAAATTGTAGAAAATCATAGGGAATTGGGGAAGAAGATGTAGCCTTAAATTAGCCTAATCTATTAACATTTGTGGCATTTTCTAAAAGTACAGCCTAAGGAGTATTTATAGCCCAATTGGCACATTCAAAGGTTGGTATATGTGTGAGATTACTGATTTCCATCATCAAACAAGTAGGAGCAGGAGCAGGTCATGATCTCCCACCCGCGTCACCACCCATATTGGTCATGCCATGGTGGTGTGGTATTTCATCCTTACTTGATTTTCTCCCTCTTATGCCTTGAGTGTAGTAGTCCCAATTTTGCACAATTGCTCCTCATTTGCAATATATTGCCTCCGGGCACTTACAAGATAAATCATATAATATTTGGCTTGTTTAACTACACAGAAATATCTGCAAAAATGCATGGATTAAGAAAATATTTAACATGGGGCATCGAAATGATCTCTAACATAAATGATTCATAAACAGATGGATTCTAGGAAAAATTGATTATGGATCATTTTACAAAACGAACCTTAAAAGAAAAGGGATTCTTGAAAAGTTGATTCACCAAAGCATGATAAACATAGCCCAAATGAAATTCAAAACAAAATCAATTAATCCCACCCAATCAATTGAAGGATCGACCAAGTCAATGAGTCAACTTCGTTTGACCATAGTCAAATTGGGTCAACATATCATGTCAAGATTGGATCCAAACAGGTCAAATGGAGTGTTCATGGATCAAATCTTGCATCAGGTCCTACCTAGGTTCGATTTGGTAGAATGGATCGGGTTTGGATCCTGTGCAACAAATTTGTTGGGCTTCAGTCATGGTCTATTGACCAAGGTCCTCAGTATCTTCCCCTTGACTCGTCTTGGGTAAATGACCAGGGCTAACCATGAATAAAAAATAGGCTGGCCTCCTGTGCCTTGGATTGGTGTAGGCCCAACAACATTAATGGGGGGATTGAGAAGACGATGCCACAGTTGATTTGGGCATCAAAATCATGGGTAAAACCAAGGTTTTTTTTCAAAATCTTTCACTCTCTAATTGAGAATATCAAAATTGAATATTCAACTTTCTCAATCGATCAAATGTGAGAACTCGATCCTTGCTCTGATATCAATTGTTGGGTTTCAAAACCCAATAAGCATGGATCAAAGAACCAAGAAATGAAAAAAAATTATTTTAATATTAATTAATTGTAGACGTTGGAACTTGTACTCTTTCTTAAGATTCAAGAAACTAAGATTTTTTTTTAGTATTAATTTGTTTAAAGAAAGAAACAAGTTTTTTTTAATAGTAATTAATTTTACACGATGAGTTTAGAGTCCTAAAAATTTTGTAATCTAATTTATTGCTCTAAATTAGTGTTAATGATTGAGGTTATTTTTGAAAAAACAGAAACACAACATTTACTTATTACACCCCAAATTCTTAATTATTTATACACCCCACTTAAAGATTAAAACACATTCTTGAAACATTACAAAGCTTTGACTAAAATTATAATCTCAACATTACAAAATTTGTAGCATTCATTCAAACAACTTCAGTATGTCTAAAAAAAAATTAGAAGAGAGAGTTTTTATATTTGCACTCTAACTTTTACTTTTTCTCATTCATTTACCTTTTTTTTTTCTTTTCAATTGGGGCATAATAAGTAAAGTTAGGGTGTCAATAACAGCTCTCTTTTTAAGGATACAAGAAACAAGTTTAGAGTCCTAAAGATTTTGCAATTATTTGTTAAGCTTAAATTAGGATTAGTGATTGAGGTTAATTTTTGAAGAACAGAATCAGAGCGTCCGAGAGAAAATCTGTTAAATTTGCCACCAAAATGGTACGCTAGAGATAGTAGTACATAACCAGAGAGATGTGATCCACTACTCTCCATTCTAACACGTTCGTTATATATTGATATTAGGTCTACTAATTTCCACTCGTCACAGAAATAGGATAGAAATTGTAGGATCTCTCTCCACTAGCTCAATTAGGAAAGCACCCAACCGAGATGAAATTGGAAATCCAATTTGATTGTTAATCGATTTTTCAATTTCAACATTATTCTTTTTAAGAAACACTACAATCCTTATTAAGAAACTAATTTGTTTGGACCAACAAAAAAAAATATTTTTTTCAAAAAAAAAACATATTAGTCCACGATTTTTTTGAGAAAATATCCCTTTTGAGGAACAAAATTCCCAACTGTCCCTGTAAATATTTTTTGTGAGTCCTTGTTAATGGGCCAAGTTGTTGGACTTTTGAATTATATGGACCCAACAAAGCCCAGTATGATTCGCATGAAGATTTTCTATTTCCATTTGGGGAAAGAGAGAAGACTTAGCAAACACTGATGAAGGAGAGTCTTGATCTGGTGCCGAAACCCAACCTTCATCAAGCACGTGATGATAATAATGAGAGCTCGTATGGCACCCCAATTTTTTACTTACTACACCCCAATTTCTCACACCATTCAAATATTACAAAAGTTTAGCACAAATTATAATCTCAACATTCTAACCCTTGTTCAAATAATTTCAGTAGTTGTTTACAATTGCGATTAGGCTAATAAAATTCTAAACCCAAAAAATATAAATCTAGTAAAAGAAAATTACAAGAGCTTTTCTAATGGCACCCCAACATTTACTTATTCTCAACCATTTAATTATTTTCTTCATATCGATGCCAATTACAGCTCTCTAAATTTCTCAACCATTCAATGATCCTTATCTGCTATAGGGTCCACCATGTCTCATTTTTCTTTCTTGGAAAGTAGGTGAAATATAAGGCTGTCAATGAATCGGGTTCAGGTCAAATTAGGATCCTTCTTCCAAGCAAGAACGGTTTAAAGCCACAAGGATATATTAGTGGGCAGAGGACCACAGATGTCTTTCACAAAAGAACCCTACACGGTTCCATAGAATTCCATATAACTAGGACTTCTCATGTAAGGACTAAGAAAGACCACACAAGGAAGTCGTCGCATATATTTTCATAATGTTAATGCATTTTTGTTTGGATGCAAGCTTCAACTCTCAAGATGCTTCAATGGGAGTTCTCTTATAAGAATCTGATGTGAAAACTAATTGTATTGGTTTTGAAACAATCATCTTTCAGTCTGATATGCATTGAGTGTTTGAATATATAAATAATTTATATTCATATGTAATATATCCCTAAATTTCACAGTTTGAGAGTGAACAATAAATTTACTTGTCTCAACAAACATTGGACTATCTGTCAAATATTTAGGAATCAAAATTAGATGAAGAGAATGTAAAACTCTGTCTATTCCCGTTATCGCTATAAGATCATGCAGCAACATACCTAAATTCTTTAGTCTCCAATTCAATCACGATATGGGACTATTTATAAAAGAAATTCATGTCCAAATCCTACCTTATGGCAAAAATTGAGAAAATTAAGAATGCCATTATGAAATTTTAGTAGGCCAGTAGATGATGAATTTTCCCAATTTGAGAAAGATTTAATGACTTCATAGTCACCATAGGATCGAACAAGGCACAATTGGTCCACTTTTTTTTGCATGGACAGACGACTGACGACTGTTCAATTCATGCTAATTGAGTCAATGCATAGAGGGAAATTTTGAACCAAACTCCCAGTCAAGCTAAGGATTTCTTGGTCAAGTTATCAGGATCATTTTGATAAAATCAAGAATAATACATTTTGAAATGTATTAGTGATCACTAAACACAATTTAGTACTTATTGGTAGGCAACCCAAGTGTTTATAAGTTTTGAGTCTTGATTCAAATAGGTCTAACTGAAGACATTAAACTAAGCGTTTCTTGGGAGATAACCTATATTGAGATTCTCTCTAATTCATCTTAGGGGTTTTCTTTAGTCAATTTATATATATATGGGAAATGTTCGGCACCAAACATTTTGGCAAAACATTTTTCAAAACATGGGTTAGAAGTTTTGGAATGGGCTGATTTTTTGTGAGGATGATCTCTACGGTGAGGAGATCATCATCACCAAAAATCAGCTCATTCTAAAACTTCTAATCCCATCAAAAATGGTTTTAAAAAAATGGATTTGAATTTGCCTTGCTACTTTCTTTTGGAGTCTTTAGAAAATATGGCTTCTTCGTTATCTTCAATCTTCAAGATATCGTTTTTAACGGGCACCATCTCGTGACTAATGAGCAGATTTTCCAACTCATCCACTGAAAGCTATGTCGCCTACTGGGTAATAGTTGTCACGCATGACGTGTACTCTCGTCGTAAACTGCTGATAAAGAATCTCCTCATCTTGGAATCTGAGATTTTATTCTCTAGATCCAATATAGACAACTCCTTACATGCAGTCTTCCTACGAAAGAAATACTCTACTACCAAGAGTTTTCCTTGTTCTAGACTTCCAATCTCATTTTTTAATAGTTGAAGGCAATGCATGTTTCTCTTTGAGAATAGACCTGCAAAAATATCCCATGCCTCTTTTGGTGTCTTTGTATCTGAAATATATATTAGCATGTTATCATTTACGGATTGCTTCAGTGCATAAAGAACTCTACCAACCTTGACATTCCACTTTGTCTCCGATGTAGGGTCTTTTAGTCGAACCATGTTGTCTCCACACATCATGTCTTAGAGCTTGTGACCCATCATGTACAACTCTATACATGATTTCCATAAATCATAGTTAAAGTTGTTAATATTTCGTGAAGATGAGAAAATCGAGTCATCGGTCATCTTCTTCAATCAAACTCATTGCGTAGCCGTGCCGACAACTTTCTCCCAATGAATCATCCCGCTTTGACACCAATTTTAAGATTTCTATGTAGCAGAGTTGAAATTTTCATGAGCTTTTATTATTGGGGGTACATAAAGAAAGAAGGAAGCATGTCACATGCTACACCACCTAGAAGATGAAGGAGAGAAGTTGAGAGAGAATAATAAAATAATGTAAAATTTTAATTTTTTTAGACAAAAATTAACACATACTAAATCATGGCTATCGGTGTCTTTATATAGAAAATAAATTAAACTCCTAATTCAACTAGAATTCTTAAAATAATCTAACTCGATTTAATTAAAAACAATCATAATCTAACACAATAGAATCTCAATCTAACTCTATTTAATTTAATCTAGGAACCATTCCACCGATCCAATAATTGTAGGTCGGTGATAACTCTAACATACTCTGCATTCACTATGTGAAAAAGGCCCATATTTGACGGTCTTAGCCTATCAAATTTTGAGAAATTTGATGGACCTTACCGTCAAATATTCTCTTGTAGAATTTTTTTTTGACGGCCCTGGACTATCAAATTATTGGAGAATGAACTTAAAAAAAAACAAACAAAAATCTATTGAGTATGACCGTCGAATTTGGAGGTTTAACAAACAATAGCATGATTCTCTAATTCACCAATCATAATAAACGAAATAATAAAAAAAAAATCAAAAACAAAAGAAAAATCATAAAACAAACTCCAAATTAAATTAAACACCACTAAATTCATTATTATATATTGAAATTCCATTACTAAACAAACTTTAATAAAAGCAATTAGGCTCTAACAATCCAGATCCCAAGTACAAGACTAAGCCTCAAAATACCAATTCCAACAACTAAAAATAAGGGAGTAGAGACAGATGCTAATTGCTTTCTTCCAGTCTTTTCATCAAGTGGTCTACCATTATTGCTTTCTCCTGAAAAACTCCTATCAGCACACCAATCAGCTCAAATTAAGATAGAAAAATAGACAGTTGTCCCAAAAGTATTTCATAAATGTGTAGTGAACTCAATATAAGATGGCATGTTGAGTTCCTTGGAAGCCATTAAAGGATCAATTTAACTTCACCTGAGGCAGAGTCCATGCTGGCATTTTTTGCAATGTCTTCAGCTACAAATGAAGTCGCGACACTAAGGAGAGGAATATTGAATATCTTGGATATAATGTTGAAGATTGATATAGAAACACCTGCTGAAGCTAACTCCACAGAACCTCTTGAACACAAACAGAAATGTAAAATCTTTCAATTATTGGATGGTGACTTAAATTTATGCCTGGCATTTTAACTTCCATACTTGAAGAATGTAAGAATCATGGAAATAACTATGCAAACAAATTCAATAGGTTGATCCAGGGAGTCAATGACAACACAACTAAAAAACAGGATACATATATGTAAGCTAATCCCAAACATAGGAAACAAATTGTCTACATCAAAATTGGAACAAAATTAAATTTGTAGCAACCAAACCAGCCAAATGACACACAAAAGCCATATGGATATATGTTCCTCCATTCAATTTTGTCTAAAGCCATATCTCCTTTACTTTTCTAACATAGATCTCATCAGGTAAAATTACACCAAATATAAGGGTACTCACCATAACAACTTCAGGGAAGGGTTTTCTTTTTTCTTTTTTCTTTTTTCTTTTTTCTATTTTTTTTTTTTTAAATGATCGGTAAAAACTTCACGTAATTTAGTTTTTCAACTTACAAACACCGAGAGGTTGTCAGGTATCTCTATCTATATCCCATTCCACATGATAAAGAATCATTATTATACTATTGAAGATATGTAATCCACCAAATTCATGAACTACTCATGCTGAAGAATCAGCATGCATCATCTCAACTTATAAAGGTACGTTGCTGAAGAATCATTACTCTAATGAAGTGGGTCACAAGTTATTTGATGGTTCTCATTACAAAGTAGAATGGTTGAAGCAAGCTGTTATTGAATAAAGAAAAGGCATGCATAATGGTTATGTTATTGAATAAACAAGTTAAACATAGAAGAAAAGAAACAGAATGTATCCAGAAATTCCAACATTCTAGTTAGACAAGCCCACCAGCTCACATGCTCAATGAGGTTAAGTTAGAAAGTGAGTACCTTTATAAGTTGATACTATGAGAATTCGATTGACCGGCAGGACTAACATTGCAATTATGAAGAATGGGAAAAGAGACAACATACGTTTCCCAGGCTTCACAAGATTGGCAGGTAGAGAACCCCAGAAAGAGTATCTTTTGTTCTATTTTTGTTTCCATTATCTGAGAAACACACCCAAGTTGAGGTTCTCCTGTTTAGTTGTGATTTGCTTGGGAGTTAAGCCCTTTGAAAGGATCGATGTCTCTTTAATGTTGGCTCCAACGATGTCTGCCTTTGTTCTAGCGGTGGCATCAGATTGATTGCGGGCAGGAGTTGTTGGCCGTGTCTGTGACACGCAATACTAATTATCATTGTTAAATCATGTTTACACTTATCAAATGTAAAATTTTCTAATAAAAATTTGTAAATATTTAATGTATTTATGTATCAGGCTGGAATCATACCTGCCCTATAGCTTCTTCCATGGTTTTTGATGATCCAACCTTCTTACTAGGCCCACCATTTTCAATCCCATTGATCTTCCCAATGTTTGTGCAATCGGTTCCATTTCTTTTTGAATTCGAATTTGAAACGGTAACACTTTGCATGCATCTAGATGCAACCACCACTTTCTCCTCTTTGATAACAATTTTCTGCCTTGGGCTCTCCTCCTCTGTTTCTAATAACTCCCTTGATTTGTCTTCTCTATATTTTGCCATGCACTATGAAATTTAGCTACTTAGTTTGATTTATGATGGTCTGAGTGCCAGAATGATTAGGACATCAGTCCTCCCCAGACTCATCTCTTGATAGCACAAGAGGGTCCATCACAAAGCCTAGTGTGGAGATCAAGGGAGAAAGAAAACTACTCTCTTGTACAAAGGCGCAAGTGTATGGAAGAATTCAAGCAAGCCCATGCACAAATCATCAAGCTGGTGATAAGTAATAGAATCTTCAACTTCACATGTGTTCTTGGACATGGGGGATTGAAATGATGGTAGGATTAGTATATATATATATATATATATATATATATATATATATATATATATATATATAAACTAATAATTGGGATGAAAACAGGTCAAACATCAAGCCATGTTATAGAATATAGATGAAGCCAAATTCAAGGCAACCATCAATACTTGGAAATATCTAATTAAATCGTGACATTTCGATGACGTTTATCCATTAGCACCCACACAATACGACTAAGTAGATATCTACTTAAATCATGACATCCGATGACGTTTAAATAAAAATATTAAAAAAGAACCCTCCTAAAAAACAATGGATTAATTCTTTTAAGTATTTTATTATTACTTTTTTTTAAGGTGCAAATTAACTAAGTTTGTTTAAAGTCGTTGAGTGTCAATATTCGATACCATAACCATAAACCATGCCTAGCTATGCTTACCACCATGTAAGTCCGGACCCAGAGATGTGAGTATGATATGATGTCTCCTACAATGTTAAAACAAGAGTGATGATAAGATCCTAATATCACAATGCAGCAAAGGTGGTTGCCTCTTGTGGCTGTTAGAATGACAGTCTCACATTGCTTGTGGGAGTCTAATCTGTGCGGTATATAAGGAGAGGCAACCCTCACCTTATAACCATGGTTTTGAGGTTGAGTTAGGCCCATGGACCTTAACAGTGGTGAGTTTCCATTAGAACAAAAAATTCACCTTGCGATTCTCACTTGCAAACAAAATCTTAACTTGTTGCTTGCAAGATGCCCAACAAAGTCTTTCAAAATGAAAGATCATACTTGTGTGTGAGTATTAAAAAGAACATACTTTCATAAAGGAATCTCACAATGTCAATAATTCACCTTTACTTCTGTGCTCCAAATGATTGGATAATGTAAGTGGCTTTTATTAGCCCGAAGGAATGCACATCCATGGAAAAGTTTACAAGTTTGGATTTGATCCAATTAAGATAATCAGGTAAGAGGAATGCTTCACAAACCTTAACACCTTCGGCAATCAGACCTTGTGCAAGAACAACAGAGGTGGTTGTCACATCCCCAGCCTGCCTTACCAACTTAGCACCAATGTTCTCAACAGGGTCCTCCAACTCGACCTAAAAAATAGTTCTTGAAATGTTACGGGGAGGAAAATGTTTCTAAATCAATAATTTGGTTCAACACATCTCAATATGTTTAAAAGTATTACACCGAAATCACACAAATTGTGTCTTAAAAAGAAAAGTAAAGCAACTAAATCTAATTATTTAGTGTTGTGCATGTTACGAAGTCTGCTCATGTGTCTATCTGCAGCCATGTAGTATCTGAAGTAATAAGTAATTATATTTTGTTTATTCTCAAAAGTTTTCCATTGAAATCGTGGATGAGCTAAGCATTCATTCAGGTCTCAAATGGTTTAGTAGTATATTCTACGCATATATGCACTTCTACAAAAGTTTCTGAATAAAACCTTATGTGTGCATAAATCATGAGTATGAGCAAGATTACTTCACTAATTAAAGCTGAGCGAGAGAAATTTTAGTTGGAATGAGGTTTATGTCCTAACCTGTAGGGTTCTTGCATACCGAGTGAACTTCAGTTTTTACTATCACAAGATCTAAAAATTGAACATCGTCAATTTTTCTCATTAAAATTTTCTCAGCCTGGAACATGGAAAATCAGAGTTTAGTAAGCATGTAACCACATTGCAGGGTGATTTGACAACATTTGAGAGGACTACACCTAGACATTCTCCTCCACAGCCAATGTTTAACATATGGGTTGGAATGTGAAAAGGTGTGTATCAGGGAACCAAAGCAGAAAATAAGAACCAAGGTTTCAAAAAGGGCAGGCATGGACGTACCTTAATCTGATACATCTTAGTAGCTTTGCTAGAGGTGCAAAGACCTGCAATGTCTCCATTGCAATGTTGGACTGCATACAGAGTAATAATGCTTGAATAAAAGACAAGAAGGGATCACCTATTAAATACCAAACCAAGAATTTCATTACTTGCTTATGCTCAGGCAAGTATGAAAGAGTATGCATGTTATGTAATTTGTCAGCTAATTTGACGATTATTACACGGACCTGTAAAAAAAGGCTGATTTAGTCGCCATCAGACGAAAAGGCATATCCATAATAAAAAATTGATTATTGGGGTACCAATGGTTGAACCTTCACCAAATTAAAAACTATCTAATCACTACTCTAGTAAACGTATTGGTCGATACCTTCACCAAATGTATATAATTTACCATTAATTGACAAGAACTTACATGCTTCAATATGAATAAAAATTCTTTATAGGGATGATCGGGACGAACCTTCCTTTCTGCTTTAATTTTGCTACTCACAAATTGATTGAAGAAACACATTACCACAAAATTATAAAAATAAAAAGAAAGAAAATAGCATGAGAAATAGTCAAGTTCATATTCCCACATAAATATTGAATTTATCCAAATAAATGGATTCGTCCCAAGTTTTTGGTAACAATTAGGGTGCCTTTGGGTTATTGCTAATGATACCATTACAAGTCACCTTCAAACTATATAAATGAGTCCATAATGGTCTCTTTTTTTTATGTCTATGAATTCTCTCTTGGTATTACTGCATCTAATGCAATGTTTTCCTATAGAAACTAGGGGGAGCAACTGCAGATATCTTTCTGACCTCCTACCCTTTGAGCTTATAGGTAGAATTATAATGGAAATCCCATGGTTAGCTTGGAATTATGATTTGTCTTTTAAGTATGCAGCACACTGCTCATTGATTACATGAATTCTCAAAGACATAATATGTGAATTGATTTTCTTTATTTCCATTCAGGCAATTCATGTGACAACATAGTAGAAAACATTACATGAACTAGTATGAAGAAAATAAAAATGAAAGGTGGACTAAAATGAAAGAAGGGGATAGAGAAGGGGACATAGATACCTGTGACCACCACAAAAGAAACCTTATGATATGCCAATCTAAGTTTTCAATCCATCGTCGAAGCATTAGAAACATAAACAATACCACTGCTAGTAATTTGGAAGCAAATATAAAGTCATTGCCAACATATTCCCTAGCTCTCTCTCTGACCAGTAAAACTCCTTAATATAGTGTTAGGATTCTCCCAATATTTTCCTAATCGTTCTCTCTTTCGATAGTTACTTTAATAGGGGAATTGTTTCTCTATTAGGTTTCTATTTATTTGCTTTAGATAGGATTGTTCCTTTGAGGGATTTAATTCCCATTAGGATTGTTTCATTGGGATTATATAAGGATGTAATTGACTCTAAGAAGCCTAAACAATTTAATGAAAATAACCAAGTTCTAAGGAGGCAAATCCCCTATTGAGTGAGTAAAAATTCGTTTTTCTGCTTGTTTGATCCCTGAACCCTATTATATACATACTAGATCCTACAATAAAACTTCTGATTTTTCAAACCTTCGATGAAACCCAATGAAGGAAAAGATTTACAAATGTATCGGAGAATCAATTCACCCCGACAATGTTATTTCAGTAAATCAGGTAAGTACACAAAAAATTACAATTATTAAGATAATTTCTGGATCAAGCACCATCAAAATCCGATTACAAATATCTCGATTAATATATCAGGGTTCTTTAAGTGAGAGGAGAGGCAAAAGTGCATTTGGCATTAAACAACTAAATTTTTTTTATTGAACTTTGAATTATCCAAACCGTATAAGATAATAAAAAACATCTGATTGAAAACGTGGATGATCACTCACCTCAACAATCAACGTAAGGGAACTTTTTGTTGAGCTTGATCTTCTCTGGTTCTCTTTGATCTTCTGCTTGAAAAAATTCAACTAGAGATTTGTTTCATCAACTCTCCTTCAATATCAAACAAACAAAAGCTAAGTGTTGGAATCGTAAAAAACGGAAGGCATAAACCCTAGAAATCCAAAGAAATTCTCTTGCCTTCAGTATCCAGATCTCGTTGTCTAGAATGCAAAAAGCCCTAATAATGTCTTCTAGAAATGTAGGCTCCAGTTAACCCTAGATCTCATCTTCACTATTTCATTTTCAATGTTGAGAGATCGCGAGATCAGATATAGAGAGAGATTGTAGAGAGAGATGTGATCGAGGGAGAGGACACAGAGAGAGATTCTCACAATCGGGTGAGACTCACGAACCAGAGAGAGAGAGAGAGAGAAGGAAATCGCAGATCAGAGGGAGATTCTCCAAACGGGTGAGATTCTCACGAACCAGACAAAGAGGAGAGAAAATCGCAGATCAGAGAGAGACAGTGAGCGTGAGAGAGAGACGAAAAAAAATTTATACAACTTTCTCTAAATTTCGTGGGCCCCGCCCGTCAAATTTAAATTTCTAAAAATCGTCGGGCCAAGCCCAACATTTTTTTTTAAATAATTTTTATGATTTTCACGTAGTGATTCTACATACAATGTAAGCAATTGGAGCAACAAAATTTGGAAAACGTGTGTATAGGGCGGATGCCACCCCGTTCATTATATATAGATATTGGTCTTCTAATTTCCACTCGTCACAGAAATAGGAGTGAAATTTGGAGGGTATCTCTCCACTAGCTAGATTAAGAAACCACTTAACCAACAAAATTGAAAATCCAATTTGATTGTTAATCGATTTATCAATTTCAACATTATTTCTTTTTAAGTAACATTACAATCCTTTTAAGAAACTAATTGTTTGGTTCCCATACAAAAAAAAAATTAGGAGTTCACGTCAGGTTGTGCCAATTACATGTCTCGAGCATACAATTTGCCATGTATTGAGGCTCTGTAGTTGCCATCATATTAATGAAATCGCCTATAGGCTTTTCTATATCGCTATTGCCCTCCTGTGTTATTTTGCATGTGTGTGTGTTTTTGAGTTACTCCAAGCTTACTCTTAGGTTCAGTCTTCCAGTGCCTAATCAAAACAATCTCTACGAGCACGACCATGAGAACCTGGCTTGAGTTGGCTGTCTAGTTGCCAAATGAACTAAATCTAGTTGCTGATGATGATGTTAAAAATCTTGATGAGGTGACCATGGATGGTGGTATGCTATATGACAAATTTACCACCACAATAAATAATGAGAGCTTCTATTGACACCCAAACTTTTACTTATTACATCCCAATTTCTTAAATTATTTATGACACCCCACCATTATTTATTTATGACACCTCACTTAAAGATTAAAGCACACCATTCAAACATTACAAAGGTTTGGCTCAAATTATAATCCCAACATTACAAAACACTATAACACTTGTTCAAACAATTGCAATAGCTGTTTACAATTATGATTAGAATCATATAAAATCCTAAATCCAAAAAATATAAATCTAACAAAAGAAAAATACGAGGGCTTTTCTAGTGGACCCCAACGTTTACTTATTCTAAATCATTCAATTATTTTCTTCATATTTTAATTGGGGTGTAATGGGTAAAAATTAGGATGCCAATTGCAGCTCTCTAAATAATATAGATGGTCATGCCAGACCACAGTAACCTGGTTGGTATTCCATTCAATGATCCTGATCTGCTACAGGTCCACCATGTCTCATTTTTCTTTGTTGCAAGCAAGAGAGAAATTTCCAAGTCACAAGTGACAATTAGTGGGCAGAGGTCCACAGATGTCTTTCTGAAAAGGACCCTACACGTTTCATAGAATTCCATATAGCTAAGACTTATCATGAAAGGACTAAGAAAGGCCACACAAGGAAGTTGTCGCATATATCTTCATGATGTTAATGTATTTTTGTTCGGAAGCAAGCTTCAAGTTTTCAAGATGCCTCAATGGGAGTTCTTATAAGGATATGATGTAATAACTAATTGTATTGGTTTCGAGTCAGTTTTTCGCTGCTCGATCTTATGTTAAAGACCAACATAATCTTATCTTTCCACTAAAAGACAATAAGAAACATTCTCCTTATTAACTTAGTAAGAGTTTTTAAGCCTTACTAATGGTCGTTTTGCTCAAATAGATTTATCACATTAGCAATCCAACACCACAATTCTTTAGATTTCGTCGAAAAACTTAGATAAAAAAAATAAATAAATAAAAATAAAAAATATATTTCCTTTAGGTTTGATCCAAGCTTTTGAAAATGAAAGGCTACTAAACTTCCACGTACTCCAGTATTAAAATTAAAGTTCAAAGGTGGAAAATAACTTTTTTCAATTTCTTTTTTTCAAAATTTGTAGAATTTTGTCCTCTACAAAACTAAAGCATCAAATCATATTTTTGAATTTCACGAGATGAGCCCTTGGACCCCCTAGTAAAGGTGAAATCCTTACTAACTTAGTGAGGCTAGTCGGACTTAATGACAAATGGGTAGGTGTATTATTGGAAACAAAATATAGTAGAGGATGCTAAGTCCTCATAAGGTGTTGGAGATTAGCATTCCTCATTTTGTGAAAAAAAAAATGTCGCGTCAATATTTCAAGAAAAATATATAGTTATTTCAGTAATTGTTTCTTAAAAATATTTATACAATATTGATCTCCTAATTAAAAGATGGGTATTTATCAACAGTAGTCATAAATACACCTGGGAAATTGAATTTTGTATCAAAATTGCACCTACAAAATTTTGTCTATACCAAAATACCGTCATATTCCAATTTCCCAGGTGTATTTGCACCTCAGACAATTAAAATAATAAAAAAAATTACGATTTTTTCAAAAAGTCACGTTTTTTACCTTTTAAACATGTTTCTTTAAAACATAAAAGAAAAAAAAAAAACTAAACTGTTTCTTTTTTTTAATGCGGGGTTTTATACATAATAAAATTTGGTGATTCATAAGTATAAGAATTTGAGATTTGATGATCATATTTTGATGTATTTATTTTTTATTTTTAATAGGGTGTTATTTTGATTAAAATATATGTTAATGGGTAAATTTTGTTTTGGCATTATAATTTTTAGTATTTTATATGGTATTCATAATTTTTTATATAGTTTACATCTCTTCTGTTTTGTGTTTTTTTTTTTTCTTCCTTTTTTCTACTTTTTTTTGTCTGAAGTTTTCCCTTGCAGTTTTAAACCTGTTCTTCGACTTTGGGATTATGTTCTAATGTCCTAACGTACACATTAATAAAACCCTTAAAAGATAACACCTTGCACCTGTATGAGTGATTTTTTTGCTCATGTGGCGCACATGACATGAACAATAGAGCGAAAATTTCCCTCTTGCCAGTACTTCCGTTGCTCATAGATTTAATTTTGGGATAATGACTGAGAGGGACTCTTTATTGAGTATATGTACTGATTAGTCCCCTAGAAAAGAATACATACCATTTAAATACTAATTAATAACATATTTACCTATTAAGGATCTTTTGAAGATTTTTTAAAGAAAAATACTTGAAATATCTTTTTAACAACATTACAAAGTGGTTTAAAGGGCACTTTAAAGCTCAAAATTTGTTGAAAGGGTAATTATATGTTTTTGCTTCAAAAATCCTTTTTAGACTAATATTTGATAAAATGAGTACTAAAGAGTCCACATTTTTTTCATAAGGGATTTTTTGGTATATATTTTCCAAAATAGATCTTTGGAGTAATTGTCTTTTTAATTTTTAAGATTTCAAATTTTAGAAAGGGTCGTTGGACCCACATTGACTATCACATTGACAATCTAACAATAAAACCTTCTAGATTTCTTGTAAATATTCATATTTAAAATTAAATTTTTTTATTTTTTATTTTTTGAGTTTGATCCAAGGTATTAAAAATGAATGGCTACCAAACACCCAAATTAACAAAAAAAAAATTAATAAAACAAAACAAAACAAAACAAAAAATCAACAGTAAAAAATAACTATTTTTTTTTAATTTATATAATTATATCCTCTATGACCCATTGCATCGGATCATGTTTTTGAATGTCACAAGTTCTCGTAAAATTTTCTTATTTTCACTATGGGCAGGAGAGAATCTCTCTCTATCGCTGATTTCATTTGCTCCACATGTCAAACGGCTGTTGGGATGTGAGAAAAAAAAATCAGCCCACCTGTATCACTTAAATCTATCTTCCACTCTTCTTTAATTGACTTTGACTTCGTTTCTCACTCTATTTTCTTATAATTCTTGATGATTTTTATTTGAAACCATCTCTCTTTCACAAACGGATACACACAGAGGAGGATTAATATTCGTTCTCTTTCCGACACTCTTCATGTCTCCAAATCTAAGCATCTTACTTTTACTCTCCTCTTCTTGTCTCCACATCTTAGCTTCATCGTATCCCCCACCTGAAACTTCAGGAGATAAAGATAATGAAACTTTCTTTACAGAGTGCCCATCGAAAAGATGCAGCCCTGAAGGACCTGAAATCAGATTTCCATTCCGACTCAATAATACCCATCAATCGTTTTGTGGCCTTAAAGGATTTGAATTATCATGCTTAGGTAACGAGACCCTCCTCCACCTTCCTTTCTCGGGTGACTTCTATATCCGTAAAATCGATTATCTTAATAACTTCGTCTCCATCATCGATAAAAATGATACATGCCCTTTGCGAAGCCTTCTCAACATCAACTTGTCAAGTTCTGTCTTCAATTTCACCGAGTCTGCGTCTGATTTTATCATAATGAAATGTCCTAAAAGTACGACAGTCAGTACAAACCATGGTGAAATAATTGGCCCAATCAATTGCCTCAGTAGTGATGGTAATCCAGCTTTTGTCTTTCTGGAGACCTACTACTACCCATATGACCTGCCTTTGAATTGCCCCATAATTAAAAGAGCTAGGATTGAGGTAAATGAGATGCTCCTCAAAACACGAGAGATCGTGGTTGGGTGGAATGGATCAGAGAGCTGCAAAATCTGTGAAAAGAAGGGAAATCATTGTGGATTAAACAGCGCAAGGAACGGAACTATCTGTCGTCATATAGTCGTCCCTAGTAGTAAGTATCCCCATTTATTTTCTTCTATTCTATTATTAGATCTACTCGGTTTGACACATTGCAAAAAATTATAACTCATTAGGAGTTGAATTTTTGACAATTTATTAACCAAAACGCTGAAGTGACTTTAGTATTCACTCCATTTCACGCTTTGCCGACGAGGATGGAATGATGGATGTGGGTAGGGAAACCTCGATGCTTTTCATCGAGTTAACAAAGTGTGAAACGAAGTGAATTTTAAAATCTCTCTAGCACAACTTATTCATTAAATAGACTTCATTTTTAAATGTGTTTCACACTGCAGTTAGGAGGAGGTGCGAAGATAATAATCATATATGATTTTCACTCGTATCTCGGGTAAACACATTTATGGCCACCCCATCAATGCAATGTGATACATAATGAAATACAAAATCCCTCTAGGATCTTCCTTCACTAAACCATTACTTTAGTTCATTTATTTTTTTTATTTATATATGAGCCATAAATTATTTTCATGGACTATTGAGTGAAAAGCATCTATGGTTTGGTTTTGTATGCACCTCTGCATCAGCCAAGTGTGAGTCGATGTCCACCAAAATTCCTTCCTTTTTTTTTTATTTTGTATAGAAAACGTTAACCTTTGACAGACTTTTCTTTCGTAGAGGATAAAATTCTATTAAATTTTCAAGTTTGGTGGGTGTTCAGTATGTGTTCATTTTCAAAAACCTAGGATCAAGCCTAAAAAAAATTTGCATTTTGAAATTTTTTATCTTAGTTTTTCCATGAAATCTAGAGGGTTGTGGTGTTGGATTGCCAATGAGGCAATCCATTTGAGCTCAACGACCCTTAGTAAGATTTCAAATCTTACAAATTTACTGATGGAAGTGTTTTTCAAGATTAATATAGTAGAGGAAGAGGGAGACATGAAAACAGTTTCAAGGGTATCTTGTGTAATTTATTAGATATTTAAAAATAAATTGATAATTTAGTATGTTCAGGGTATTTGGGGGTATTTTGTGTTATTAATTATGACGGAACTTGGGAAAAGTCCTTCAAAGGGTAACGTTTCAAATTTTGGGTCTTGATTGGTCCATACTGAGACCTTTTGGTCTAAAAGTCATTTTCCTTTTTCTTTGTTTTATTTTTTTAACATAGACACGTATTTAGGTATGTTAGAGCCAACTGATTTTGTTGACAGTGATCACTGATCATCCTGTTAAGAACTACTTAATGTATATTAATTAGGATCATCCAAATACATTCCAATTGACCCTAGGGTTGCAACCTGAATGGGCTGACCCGAACTCAACCCAATTTATAGGCGATCTTGAAATAAGTTATGTAGAAGATGAGTTGAGTCTGAATTAAAATATCTCAACCCAACCTCACTTCATGTTGAGCTCGGGTTAAGGGTTCGGGCAACCAAACTTAATCTAGACCCGATGTTTTATGTTAATATATCAATATTTTATATTAATTATAAAATAATATTTCTTTTTAAAATATTTTTTAATTATTTCTTTCTATATATATATATATATATATATATAATATATATATATATATATTATATATATATATTCAGTTTTCTTTGTATATGTGTTTATATATAATCAATTAGTTTTGTTTTTAGAGTGATATTTCTCATTTAAGATATAAAAAAAATTATTTGTTCATTAAAATGTAATTAGGTTAATTCAACTAGCCCAATCCATTCAACCCACCAAAAATTACTTTACTAGGGTTAACCCGAACTCAACCCAATTTTAAAAGCTCAAGCTCAAGTTGAGCTTGGGTAAATGATTTCAAGCCCAATGATCGTGGGGAGTTAAGTTCGGGTTGAGGGTTCTACCATAAGTTAGGTTGGGCCAGGGTTTACCTCCCACTCACTGAAGTTACAACCCGATAGGAATGCATGTAGATATAGCAAATATTTTTTAATTGCTTATGAAAAGCAATCTTTATTATTTTACTTTCAGGGAAAACAAGCTAAGGGGTATGATGGTAATTGTGCACCATTTTTGTAAAGACTATAGACTCATGAAAAAATTCATAAGCAAACACACGATCTCCATAGTTGGAACATGAAATTGGGATAAAAGATGTATCTTGAGGATACATAATGCATATCCCTAAGATCTATTCAACCGTTATATTTCATATTTTAATGGTGGGATCCCAACTCTTTCACCAAGTAACATTTATTTCAGAAATGTCATTGTGCAACAATAATCATAGATACCTTATCATTTTTGCATTAAAAAAAAAAGTTTTTTTGGGGAGTACTGGTAGAAAATAATGGATGTGATGACATAGTATAATCGGATTAGAAGAGTTAGGATACAAATACAATAACTCAAATAGGATTTATATGAAAATTAAATGTGATGACGATTCGAAAGATCTGTAATAAAATGAATTGCTTTTGTAGTGTGTTTCCATCCTTTTCATGGGAATATGTATTATTTTTTATGAATATAGATTATGATTTTGTTGAAGGGGATTTGGTCAACCAAAACCATCTTATGATAAGTATTTTACTATTTAATGATTTCACTATTTAACCAAAAGTAATAACTTTTAGAAATAATATTTTGGAAAAACAACTTTTATTATTATTATTATTATAAATTTTTATTTTGACTTTAATTTATGTTTAAGATATTCACTATTTATGCATAAATATATGCTGTTATGTAATATTTATAGATTACATTATAGACGGTTAGACACTATGACTAAATTATACTAACTCTTCATTTCTATTTTCTCCAGGTTCTCATTCTCATGCCCCATTGATCATAGGTTAACTCCTTAACTATTGCAAATTCATTTAAAAATTTTTCTCAAGTACTACAAATTATTATATTGGTGTTAATTACCTCTTTTGGGTATTTATAGGCACAAGCATGGGAGGCGCCATCATTTTATTATCAATATTACTTATTGTTTTATACTTGTATCGGAAAAGTGAACAACAAAAGAAAACTGAGCTGATGGTCGAAAGGTTCCTAACAAACTACAAGACCTTCAACCCGACGAGATATACTTTTGTAGATATTAAGAAGATGACCAACAAATTTAAACACAAATTGGGGCAAGGGGGTTTTGGATGTGTGTACAAAGGAAAGCTTCACAATGGATTCCTAGTGGCGGTCAAGATGCTCGAGATTTCTAATGGAAATCGAGCAAATTTTGTCAATGAAGTGGCAACTATCGGTAGGATTCATCACGTCAATGTAGTTCGCCTTCTTGGGTTCTGTTCAGAAAGAACTAGATGCGCTCTCATCTATGAATTCATGCCTAATGGATCACTAGAGAAATTCATTTTAGCAAAAGAAGGTAACACAATTCATAGACCATTTACTTGGGAGAAGATGCAAGAAATTGCGATTGGCATTGCTCGTGGGATTGAATATTTGCACCAAGGGTGTGACCAACGCATCCTCCATTTTGATATCAAGCCTCACAATGTTTTACTAGACCATAATTTCCAGCCAAGGATTTCTGATTTTGGGCTTGCTAAGTTATGCTCCAAGGACCAAAGCATTGTCTCCATGACAGCTGCTAGGGGAACTACTGGTTACATTGCACCCGAGCTCTTCTCGAGGAACTTTGGAACGGTTTCCTACAAATCTGATGTTTATAGCTTTGGAATGTTGATGTTGGAGATAGTTGGTGGAAGGAAGAATTTAGATATCACAGTTGAAAATCACAGCCAAATTTATTTTCCAGAATGGATATATGAGCAATTAATTCAAGGGAAAAATCTAGAATTACTCACTCAGATAGAAGGAGATGATGAGATCATGAAAAAGCTTGCAATTATAGCGCTATGGTGCATTCAATGGAGTCCGGTTGACCGTCCCTCCATGACATTGGTGGTCCGAATGCTGGAAGGGGACTTGCAAAGCTTAAAAATTCCTCCCAAGCCATTTTTTTCTTCTAGTGATCCTTAGAACAGTGCAACCTTACTCTATGGTAAAGTGTTTGCTATTTATGTATAACAATAAGATGAATACATCTGTGGTAGTAGGAGATATCCAAGCCTCGTAGGAATTGAGTAGGATAAAGTGATTGTACTTTGCATTTATGAGTTGTATATGTTTCCTCTTTTTAGAAATTTAAATAAAAATAAAAATAACAAAAGTATAAAATAACAAAATATGATACAAAAATGTTATGATTATTTTAGGGTTTCTATGAGGGAGAATTTTAGTTTTAGTTAATGGAATTTTAGTTTGTGTTCTCCTTATTTTGATTTATGATTTTTTTTTTTATCACTATTGTTGGTTCTTTACTTGTTGTACCTATTTTTCATGGTAAATTATATCTTTAGCAATGGTAAGATCTCCTCCTCTCCTAGTATCTTTCCAACTCTAAATAAGAATGTCTGTTAATGATCTTAAGTCGTTCACTCTATTAGTTTTTCATCAAGATGTCCTCACTTCATCGATAATCTTCAATATTTTGTAACTTCCTTTATAAGACTTTTCAAAGAGACTGGTAGTACATGTTGGGACATTTTTCAAAATTAAGGATATTATCTTAATATATTATAATTTTATTTTTATTGAAAAACCAATGAGGTGAAATAGAAAGAGGAATATTGAGAAACAATGAATATATACACACAAAAGTTGCGCATTGCCGTGAGTTACCCAAAACACAAAAATAGGAAACTATCCTAGAATTAGGGGATTACAACTAATTACAAGGATTTAAAATATAATATGCCCCCTCAAGATGGAGCTCCGAAGGAGACGCCAATCTTAACCCTTAATTCTTGAAAGCGACTTTGTGAAAGCGGTTTGGTAAGAGTGTCTACAAGTTGATCGGTTGAGGAAACATGAGTAACACGAAGAGCACCTGATTGAACTTGATCTCGAATAAAGTGATAGTCAATTGCCACATGTTTCATGCATGAATGAAAGACTGGATTAAAACAGAGATAGGTGGCACCAACATTATCACAATAGATAACAGGCAGTGTAGGAAGAGTGACGCCAAGCTCTGTGAGAAGGGAACAAATCCAATTGATTTATGAAGTAGTAGCAACAATTGATCGATTTATACCGTTTTCTTCATAGTGAAGTTCGAGCTCCAATGCTCATACCTCAGTGGACGTAGCCTTTGTGTTAACCATGTAAAATCTCATGTTGTGGGTATTATGTTTGTACTTTTTCTTTCTGTGGTTGTTTATCTTCTTTGCATTTGCTACAATTAAATGGGTTATCCTTCATTGTCATTATCAAATAAGGTCTTGAAAGATGTGGCATACAAGGTGTTTGGTAAAATACCCAATAAGTGTTCGATCAACTTACTAAGTGAGCTTCACAAAGGTGTTCACATACACAAGAATGTTGATGCTTGTAATTTTGCTGTAACGAAATGCAATACATTCCACTACTTTTTTACTTGGCCACTTCTCTTCCAACTATTTTAGGCGTCTTTTGTGACCAAAGAGGAAATAAAAGGTCGACCTTACTTCCAGGTTGGTTTGATTTCTGTGACATGTGTTATATGATGCCCTTTTGACATGACAATAATATGATTGCTGAAGTTGTTCTTGCCTATATACATGGACTTCCCTTTTTTATTGTTTTCAACAAATCCATTCTTAGAAGTCCTCTGTGAAAACAAATCCATTATTGTTTTTAACAAATCCAACTCAAAATCCATTTCTTATTGATGTGTTTTTTCTTTAAAAATAAAAAATAAAAATAAATATTTTCCTTTCGACTTTATGAATTAGACTTGTTTTATCTTCTAACTCATGCCATTGCAAGTAGCCATCCATACAACTAGACATTTGCACACATGTTTGGGAATGTATAATCCAAGTTCATTCATTTAGTCTAAGCCTTGTAATCTTTTTTATATGAATAAGGGTGAAGATGGGGTTTTGATCCCAAATCTACAGGATCAAGTAAGGGTTAATAGTCAATTAATTAACACTTAATCAACATCACAAATTTCTCGAAAGAAAAGTAAACAAAAGCACAGATCTCTCAATAGTTACTCGTGAAACAATTTTGGAGTCCGTTGCATCACCACGTTTATACTGAGATTATTCACTTCATCGTTTTTTTAACTTTTAAATATATCAAACTCACAATGGAGGGGAAATTAAAAAAATTGTGAGTAATTATTGATATGTTGTTTCTTTCATAAATAGATTGTCGTGTATATTTGCTTAAGTATATATTTATTGGTTTGGACCCATAAATCCAAGTTACAGTTCTAGGTATTACCAAAAAGGGCACTAACAGTTAATTTTTTTTTTTGTATTGATGTTTCTTATGCAGCCAATGTAATCTTAAGATTGATGTTTCTTCGAAATAATAACAAAGAACCATACATTTTTTTTTCCATCTTGCTCAACCCTTTTATCTTTGATTTGTCGGACCACATAAGATTGTTACTTGCCAGGTAAATAGGTGATGAATCCACCAATAATGTTCTCATCAATTGCTCGTTTACTCATTCTATTTGGTCTCGTTTCTGGAAAATATGGGTCTAGAATTGTGGCGTCCCGCCAAACGCTAACACAAAGCCCCATGTAAGATCTCAAGGTAGTAGGTGGCGCCTCGAAATTTCGGCATTGTCTCCTCTGTTTATGTTAGCATTCCAAGGCGTTCAACCTGCACCTGATAAACAACATACACGATATCCTGCATATACATACAAAATATAATAACTAGCAGAAGCCTATATACATCTAATAACATACGATAGATCAGAGTGTAAAATGACAAACAAAACACAAGATTATACAAATTGACACCACTAGGGGGGTATAGCCCCAATACTCATCAGGTAACATACTCTAATTGTATATTTGACCCACCAGATGGTCCTCACTCACTGGTTCTACGCCAGCCTCGCCAACTACAAGCTCTGACGCGAAAAAAAATAAGAAGAAAATGGTAAGTAACAATGGTTACCCAATAGGGAAGCAAACAATTTCTATCAATAACCTCTCCTAATATGAACGAATAAACATATTAAATTATTTTAACATATGCAAAGTTTTACAGAAAAAACTACGATTAACTAGTACATATAGTCAGGGATGAGTAACTAAATATTTTAAAACTCACATTACATCAATCAATAATACCCACTGTAATATTTTCTTTTTATATAAATCTAATTAATCAAATAGAAACATTAAACATGTATTTCATTTTATATATCAAAATAAGGCAGCAGATACATAATACAAAATAGTGGAGTAGTAGAATTAGAGAGTTGGGATTCACGACTAGATCTTTTCCAGTTGGGACATGATATTTCATATTCTTTATTGACTTTTAGTTCCTGATTTTGTAGTCGGTCGCTACACTTACCACACTTGGTTGACCATTTATCCATCTCAAACTGGCCGTTTGACGTGACTGTAAGCAATGAGACTCTTTTCGATGTGTCAGAACGTTCAACTACTATATTTTGTCAGTGATCACTGATTAATCATCTTCGTCTATACCTATTAGACATGCATGTGATTCCCAAATATACAATTCATTCGTATACGGTCACATTTACATTACAAGTTCATTAGTAAAGATAGAGAGTTTCAGTTGTGACTCCACTCTCATACGCGTTCCAAACCACGTATGAGGTTGGTTGTCCCTATCGTACATCCTAGGATAATATACCACTCTGGATGATATGACGCATTATCCCTTCAGGTATTCACAAACTCTTTAATAACTTACAAAATAGCTACATATATATATATATATATATATATATATATATATTATTTTCATTTGAAAGCAAAAGAGAAAAATTAACAATATAAGGTTGAGAATGGATATCCAGTTTCCTACCATAAAAATGTGGCCACCCGGCCTAAAATAAATAATGGAACGGAAAAGTAAACAACATCTTGCACTAACAGAAAGTAAATAAATATGCAACCAATCATTATCCTTGGATATCCGTTCATCAACCTACACATAACACACAATGTAAAATGCAAACATCACTCATTCGCCGTATTTCCTACCCGCAGCCACGTGTCAACTCATAGAGCTTGTCATGTGTAGCACTGCTACCACACCGCTATCTCAGCTGATCACGGGCCCAGTTTAACACGTGCACGAGGTGTGACATCCTATCTTTTCGGATATAAAATACAGGCATCACCCATCGGGTATGATTATAACATTTTACCATTTCATCAACTTTTCCCATTATTTCAATTTTCATAGTTATCAATTTTTTGGAAAAAAATATCCATTTTCTGAAATTCATCAACTCAATATAAATTCACTGAATATTAAATCATTTTTCAACTATAAAGTTTTTTTTCAATAACATTGAAAAAAATACAAAACTTAGATCAAAACGGAGTCCGAGCAGTGCACAAGACCCAACTGTTAACTTAGTAAAATATCCTACCTACGTATAATTTATTATAAAATATAATAAAATATATCAAATATGCAAGTTCTGGTGTGAATTTAAAATAACCAATTGAATTCTATATTTTTAGAAACACATCACAAATTTTTAATAAAATCTTAAATGTAATTTTCATAAATCTACGGTTACCGATAGATATTGAGATTCCTTACAATCTCTGTGAGAGATGATCGAAGTGCGTACGCAGAAATGAAGATGATTGACGTAGAAATCGAGATAGACCAAACTTCGAGGTGGCTAATTTTTGAATTTGACTCGATAGTTTCAAAGATTTAGACGCCATCATCCTTTTTTTCGTTCTGCGACAGATGATGGTTTGACCCTGAAATAGATGAAATTTGAGGTCGAAGTTACGAAACTCCTGTATATATATACAAATGATTTTTGAAGATATGGGGTGAAAAAAATGAGAAAACGGAAGGAACTTAGGTGAGTTTTGTAAATAACGAGGCTGCAGACGTTTCTCCCTTCTATGTCGGTAGTCGAAGAAAGACCGGTTGTGGCGAATCGAAGTTTGAAAATTGGGAATAAAACCAATTTTAAAAAAAAAATTGTTAGCTGATTTTTTGTACGACTTTGGAAGATGAATAGTATTTTTATAAAAAAAAATTATTTATATAAATATGGGACGAAATTGATATTTTGTGTATTGTTTTGTTCGATGATAACTTGACCGTCCGAACTTCAAAAATGACGAATGAATACTCTATTTTGTTTAATTTTTCATTCTGGATCTAATGGTATTTTCAAATTCTACAAATTATGTTCTAGAAATGATTTTCTTTTTCGGCCCGATATGACTCTATACTTGACGTTGTTTTCATTTTTAACAATAATTTGACTTTCTGTGCTCCAAAAATGATAAATAAATAGTCTCATTTCTATAATTTTTTGTTACGAATCAAATGGTATGATCAAATTTTAAAAATTCTTGCTCTAGTAAAAAGTCATTATTTAGCCTGGTTTGACTCGGTAATCGAGGATTTCCAACTTTTCTATTCAGACTCAAATTTAAGCGTGCTTACAGGATAAAATTGTTTTTTGATCATTTTGAATCAAATGGTGAGGTCAGATTTCATTAAAAATGATCAAAACAGAATCTTAAAGTTTTATCCTAAGTCCCACTTTCAGGATTTTCTCAAAATTTCACTATTTATTTTTCCTCGAGATACAAATCAGAAATTCGGGATTTTACAGGAATCAAGGTTCATGATGAGATGACTTTTAACCAAAAAGAAATTATAAGATTCAGGAGTAGAAAAATGTATAATTTTGGGGTTAGGGGATTTCATTATTTGGCTTCAATGACCAAATAGAGAGAAAAAACTCTGAAAATTTGATTTATATGTTGTGAAATAGAAACTTTTCATATTTCTTTCGAAATGTTGATTTTCATATATTATGTTTCTTTCTTTTTTTTTGTAGGAGGCAATTGAATTTCTTACCAATCAATTGATGTACGATCTGAAAACTTATTGGAGGCAATCAAATTTCTATTAGTCATACAAATCTTCTTCGTTTTTTTTTCCTTTATCGTAGTCATACCAATCATTTGCCTCCCAAAAAGCTAGTCTGACATATAGTCCCCCAACTAGTGCAACAAAGATGAACTAATTGGATTGGTAATCATTCATCCATTTTCTTTCTATTGGCCTAGAATGTCTATCTAATCAAGTTATTAATTTAGCCTTTATGAGTGATACCTCAACTTGCGATAAGATGAATCTTCCCCGATAAGGTTTCTTAATTTCCTTTTAATTCAAGGTCGGTGATTAAAAAAATGAAATAGTAAAGAGAAAAAAATCGCACACAAGGATTTACGTGATTTGGTGATGTGCCTACGTCCATAGATCAGAACATTAATAATCACTATTTTCTCTCAAGTTTTACAGTCCTAGAAATCTCTTCTAAAATCGGGAGTCAATGAAACATGTAAATCTCCCCAACTAAGAAACCTTCAAAATTAGAAAATCTTTAAGAAAATATTATAGGATTGCACTTTCCGTAACCCTAAAACATTTGGGCCGAGCACACCCACTTCACACCTTGCAATTGTGCGCCAATTGAATACAAGACATCTCATACACAACAGGGTGCTCCCAACTTGATGAAAAGAGATTCTAGTAGCCAATGTGATGGTGATGAGGTGACAATGGACAGTGATGTACTACATGAAAATTTACCATCACAATATATATATACTATACATGATCATGCTAGACCATGGTAACCTGGTTGGTAATTCCAATTCAATAATCTTTATTTGCTGCATGGCCAACCATGTCTCATTTTTCTTTCTTTGAAGGTAGGTGAAATATAAGGTTGTCTTTAATCTATCAGCTTCAGGTCAAATTAGGAACCTTCTTATAAGCAAAAGGGAAGCTTCCAAGTGTTGACCACCGAATTCCTTATAACTTGGACTTATCATGTATGATTTGGTTAGTATTAAAAATAAGTCCTTATTTTATAAATCCTAAGTTTTAATCAATATTAAAGATAGCCCTTTGTTATTAAACTAATGATACAAGTGATTGATGGATCGGAATGGAGACTTGAAGGATTTAATTACTTTTTATTATCTTAGTTGTTGAATGATATGAATACAGCCATAA
>NW_028237304.1:0-32497 GCF_017979445.1 Akebia trifoliata
ATGTTTTTCGATCATTTTGAATCTAATGGTGAGGTCATGTTCCGTTAAAAATGATCAGAAATATCCTAAAATTTTACCCCTAAGTCCCACTTTCAAGATTTTCTCAAAATTCTCCTATTTATTTTTCATCGAGATACGAATCGAAAACTCGGGGTTTTACATTCTCCCCCCCCCTTAATAAAAATTTCGTCATCGAAATTAAAATCATACCTTATCAACTTTGTTGCCATTCCATTAACACGACATGTATAATTAGCTTATATTATTAATTCTAAGCTAATCTCATTTAAAGTCATACCTTATGTCACCTATTTTTCATCAATCCAATACGTCCATTAATTAATCACTCCAAATCATTCTCATAATCCAACTGATCCATTATTTGTATAACCCTAAGATAACAATTAATTCACCTTATATCACTTCCTTGCTAATATCTATCAACAACAACTCTTTTAAATCTTCTCTATTCTTTATATTTACTTCTCTCACCAATTACACCGTTTATTATGTTTTACTCATACTTACATTGATTATTACTCCTCATTGCATAGACTTACTGCAAACACATCACTACTATTTGCACACTATTTAATACTTTTTAATAAAATAATATACAACCTTCACACTTATTATATCCCTACTATAATACAAATATTTACTAACACTAAATTCGCAAACTACATTAAAATCTCTATTTCCAATATACTAATATCTTTATATTCAATGCAGTATTCCATTTCTGCTTACTGTGACATCTCCTCAAGGTCTTTGTCATAATTTTCATGATTTAAAACCTTAATCAAGAGGGTAAATCTTACATCAAATAAATTGTTTCGTAACTAACCACGTATGAAGGACCTGGCAAATACTTTTTCAACATGGACACGTGGAACATCCAGTGAACTTGCTCAAAGTCTGTTCAACTACTTCAAACGGTCCCATAAGCTGTAAGTTACACGCTTTCTTTCTCTACTCCCAAAATTACAGTATTAACTAGTTACTGTTTAAATATCATTGTAATATCAATTAATCCTTATTCATGTAACTCTATATTTTGCCTAAATCATACATATTTTCTTAAAACTTCTGTTATAACCTTTATAATTTAAAATCTTACTCGAAGGGATAAATCCTATATCTATTTAACACAACTCCATTAAGTCACCATTAATACAACATTGTCACAAGATTATTCTTTCTTACATTTTACATCGACCCACATCCTAACTTATACTCTACTAAATCTCTTTTCTTTTACATATCACATGTTCTTTCAAAATTGTACGATACATTTTTCCAAATTTCACCAGTTCCTCAACTCAACCATATATAGTATTAGTTATCACCCATACCTTCACTGCTATATAGTCACATTACTAGTCTTATAAATCGCACTCATCTTCTCACACTTCACAACCATCCTTACACCTAAAACATACCTATCAATTTCAAAACGCAGTCTAGTTGGTTTCCGGTTAGCTTTTTTATTTATTTTATAAAACTTGCACCTTTTCATTCTAGTTCCGAATTAGTTTCATTCCTTCATCCCTTACTATTAGTTGAGTTAGTTTCTACTCCGCTCACTTCCAAAAGCTTCGCAGTTCCAAATTATAATAAATATCAAATCGTTAGAAAAAAGGTAAGGTTAAAGATGAGGATGGGATGATAACATAGAAAGTGAAAAGCGGTAGGAGAAAGGTTGGTTATTTAGTCCGTTCCAAATATTATACTAAAATAATGAATAGTGGGAAGAACAGCTCTAGCAAGTATGCAAACTTTCAACAGAATTATATGATTTAGAACAACCAGTATTGAATAGAACACCAATTTCTAACATTATAATTAGAAATCGTACTTTCAAAACTTCGCCGGAGACATGTACTTTCTCTAGGTCATAACCCTTGCTCATGCCTGTGATAGAGGACATTCTCTCTTGATATGTCCCAACTGATCACACGTGTAACATGTCAACGATCTTATCTTCATAGATCTTTATGGAGTATGTAGACACCCCAATTTGCACGAACCCGTTAGAAAGATTCAAATTTTCTCGAGTTGATTTCGATTTAGAACTCAAGCTCTTTGACGGACCCGCATTGCAACTTATCTTCATCATTCATGCATACATACATCATGTCATATAGTTTGCATACTCAACCTTGTCCCTAATCCACTTTAAACCTATGTCCATCACCCATATCCTAAGCCCACACCCATACCATAACCAAGGTCCATTTCCTCCTCCAACCTAACCCAAGTCCAAAATCCAAGTCCATATCCTAAATTCAAAGCCAAGTCCATTCTAAGCCCAAACCCATATCCATATCCTAACCCAAACCTAAGCCCAACACCAAGCCCACTCCAAGTCCATTCTCTCACCCCTCATAAGATGACACATGTTGATACCTCATAAGCCCCCAATGCCCAATGCATCATCTAATTGGAGGGTCAACTTTTCTTTTGTGAAAACTCAGAATGCCCTTCTCAAAAAGTTTAGTCAAACCAAAAAGGTTATTTGGTCTTTGTAATAATCCATAAAGGTGAGAGAACTTCCCATTATGCCCTCAAAAGGTGGGAATCTTCAAGTACATACATGGAGTTCTCCCATTGGTCCATTTCAAAAATATACTTCCATCCTTGCTTATGTTTTTGTTATTTACAAATGAACCAAGATCTAACTTTTCACCTACCACTTCACCTTTACACATGTCATTCTCCTATTCACCCTCCCAAATGTGCTTTTGTTTTCCCATTGGTCCATTTCAAAACTACACTTCCCCCCTTGCTTTATGAGTTATTTACAAATAAACCAAGATCTACTTTTTACCTACCACTCCACCTTTACACATGTCACTCCCCCATTCATCCTCCAAAAGTACTTTTGTTTTCTCACCTCTATTTACCAAAAAACCAAGGATCAAAGCATGCTTTAGGGGTTTCTCCACAAATGTCATCTTTACCCTCATACAAATGGAAAATTCAAAAAGAAACAACCTAAATCTCATGTCCATTTTTTTATTTTTAGGGTTGGACCACTTATCCCAAAAGTTCTCCAAAAACTCTATAAATACTCTCATTTTCTAAGAACAACTGATGCTCTCAAGCCCCCATCTCTCAACCTAAAACTCTATCAAATTCTCTACTCATCTCTCATCCCTCAACTCTCTCAACCCTCAACCACATCCTTCAACTCTCAAGTCCATTACACAAGCTCAAGTTATTTCAAGACTTTCAAAAGGGACAATGTGGGACAATAGTTATTTAATTATCTTTTAAGTTGCATCTTCTTCTTCTATCCTTCTCCTTTTTTTATTTTTAGAAGCCTTTAGGATGTAATGGAGAACCCTCCTTCATCCCGAGTAGATTGAACCTCAACCTTGGGCATGGAATGCTTGAGGCGGTTTGGTCGAAAGGATGGAGGTTGAAGCCCTTTTAAACCCATTCTCATATCATGCATCATAATGTACACTATGCACACACATCACACATGTTGGCTATGATGAAGAAATGTGTAACTCTCTTGATGGGGTTAAAACACTAAGTTTCTAATTAAACATGCATGCATTAAGGTTATAGATCTAAGAGAACTCCTTTCATGGAACTTCTCTAAAATCATAAACCAACATTTCAACTCATGCAAAAGTGTGTTGACTTCATAGAATGTCTTTTTCCATAAGATATCTCTTATGTCAATACCAACATCAAAACCTCTTCCAATGAGGTACATACACACTATATGCCCCCACCCACTTCATGCATCTCATGCATTCTACTTGTTATTTTAATCCTTTTCAAAAATGACCAAATCTAAAGGTAACCACCTTAGGTGGAGAGAATGGGGTGCTTAACACCTTCCCCATTCTCTAACCGAATCCCCTTACTTAGATTTTAGGTAGACCATACCTTTTCCATGATTGAGAGTCACTACAATGCCATAAAAAAATGATTTTCAAAATAATCGATTCGGGTGCCCATTCACACCCATTTACAAAAAAAAGAATGGTGGCGACTCCAAACAACGTAGCATTGAGGTTCAAAAGGTGAACATTCTCATGTCTACAACTTGGCGACTCCACTGGGGATATTGCGGGTTCAAACCATGACCATTTGGCCATTTTTACAAAAAAAAAAAATCAATATGTGTTTACTAACATTGTTGTTGTTTGTGTTTTGTTTGATAGTTTACTTTCTTTCTTCTTGAGGAATGGTTGTAATATATTCTTTAACATTTTGTGGGTTGAATACTTGTAAAGGGGGTTGATACTTGTTTTTTTTAAAATGTACTTGTGCACTTACGCTTGCATAGCCCATTACACAAACCTCCTCTACCTATAAAAGTTTTAAACCCGGATGCTTAGTAGTTTCACGACTCGAGATCGCTTATTTCGGGTACGGGGACGAACACATCCAACCCAATCACCAACCTAAGACATGTGTACTTCGGTATGCATTGAGGTTTGAAGAATGGGTAACCGTGAAGCACCTATAGCCGCATGCATTTAATACGATTAGAGGCTTAGGACACCATTTTGGAAAAATGAGTTATTAACCCTCTCATTATTGTAATTTTTCCAATCCAATGAGATGACTTTGTATTTTTTTTTTAGCCCACGAAGACAAGTTGTATAGGTTTTAGGATTGTTTTATTTTATTTTTTTCTTTACATGTCCCCCTAGGTAAAGGGGGAAATCTTTGCTTATGCTTTGCATCATAAAAAAAAAAAAAAAAAAAAAATCGACGAAAATTAAGGTTCTGGTCCGTTTTTAAAGAGCGGACCAGTACAAAAGTACTTCGGTCCGTTCATTAAAAACGGACCCCAAAAAAAAAAAAAAAAATTTTTTTTTACTCATTTCGTCCCTTACATCAGTTTTGACAACTTTTCTCTTGGACTTTATTTTTTTTTTGAGTTTTAAGGCTTGAAAATGATTAAATACACTATTTTTTTAAACTTAGGGCCTACCACTCATTACTTTGTGTTTGATCCAAACGGAACTCGCCTACACTCTACCTATCAAAATTGATCTCGACCCAACATGGCCCACTATCAACCTCACCCATGTCCATATTCAAATGGATCCACAACCCATATTCACTTTCAAAATGGGTCCACGACCCATATCCACTCTCAAATGGGTCCACGACCCATACCCACTTCCAAATAGGTCCACAACCCATATCCACTCTCAAAATGGGTCCACGACCCATATTTGTGTCAAAATGGGTCTACGACCCATATCCGCTCCAAATGGGTCCACGACCCATACCCACTTCTAAATAGGTCCACGACCCATACCTACTTCCAAATGGGTCAACCACCCATATCCACTTCCAATTGGATCCACGACCTATATCCACTTCTAGATGGGTCCACGAGCCATACCATATCCAAATGGGTCCATGACCCATATCCATATCTAATTAGGTCCACAACCCATATCCATATCCAATTGGGTACATGACCCATACCCACATCAACGATGGGTCCACGACCCATATCTATATCCAATTGGGTCCACGACCCATATCCATATCCAAGGGGGTCCATGACCCATATCCTTCAAATTGGATCATATCCATATCCAAGTGGGTCAAAAACCCATATCCACTATCCAAATGGTTCCACAACTCATATCCATTTTCAATTGGGTCCACGACCCATATCCATATCCAGGGGTCCACAACCCATATCCATTTTCAAATGGGTCCACAACCCATGTCCATTTCCAATTGGGTTCATGACCCATATCCATATCCATATCCAAATGGGTCCACACCCCATATACACTTCAATTAGGTACATGACCCGTATCCATATCCAAATGGGTCCACGACCCATACCCACTTCCAATTAGATCCACGACCCATACCTACCTCTAGATGGGTTCACGACCCATATCCATTTCGAGTCGGATCTACAACTCGTACCAGATCAATCTTTCAATCTCAACCATGTCCATAATCTATATGTGAACCTTCGGCTCCGTGCCAATAAACCCCCAGCTCCGTGCTGACAAACTTTCGGCTCCGTGCCGACGAACCCTCAGCTCCGTGCCGATGAACCCCTGGCTCCGTGCCGACAAACCCCAGCTCCGTGCTGACAAACCCCAGCTCCGTGCTGATGAACCTTCGGCTTCGTGCTGATAAACCCCCAGCTCCGTGCTGATGAACCTCCGGCTCCTTGCCGATGAACCTTCAGCTCCGTGCTGACAAACCTCCAGTTCCGTGCTGATGAACCTTCGGCTCCGTGCCGATGAACCCCTAGCTCCGTGCTGACAACCTCCGGCTCCGTGTCGATGAACTTCCAGCTCCATGCTGACAAACCTCCGGCTCCGTGCTGATGAACCTTCGGCTCTGTGCTGACAACCGTCGGCTCCGTGCCGATAAACCTCCGACTCCGTGTCGATGAACCTCCAGCTCCGTGCTGACAAACCTCCGGCTCCGTGCTGATGAACCTTCCGCTCAGTGCCGATAAACCCCCAGCTCCGTGCTGACAACCTTCGGTTCCGTGTCGATAAACCTCCGGCTCCGTGCTGATGAACCTCCAGCTCCGTGCTGACAAACCTTCAATCTATGCCAATGAACCCCAACTCCGTGTTGACAAAAAAATCCAACCTCAACCAAATTCAGGATTTTCTTAATGCAACTTTACCAATTAAACCGATCTGACCTAATAAATCATCATGCATCTTCATTATGTAAATTATATATTAATGCCTAACTTTTTCCCCACAGGTGGCCAAACGACCTAGAAAGAAGTACTTACCACTTGATAATCCTCCATATTTTCTACGCTCGCAACCAATTATGAGCACTTCAGAGCAACCTCAACAGACAGTGACAGAAGTAATAACAGATCTCACCTCAAAGCTAGATATAGTAGTGAAGGCATTGGAGAAACACGATAAAATTTTAGATCTACTAATGGCGAATCCAAGCATCATTCAAGCTGTACAACATCAGACATCCGGTTCGAATCAGGCCGTACCCGAACAACTGCAACAACAACTTCCGCAAGCACCGAATACCTTACCACCCACCATCCCTACCAATCAAGGACCACCAATTCACATTCACTGCAATCAACCACGACATGAGGTCATTCAAGAGGAAGAATGTGAATTTAGGGCAGTTGAAGTAAGGAGTACCATAGAAGAAAAACTTGCCAACAAGCTTGAGGCAGTCGAGGAGGAGATTAGAAAGATGAAAGGCAAGGACTCCGTAAGTGGAATGAGGTTCAGAGACCTCTGCCTATACCCCAATGCACCATTACCACCAAAGTTCAAGTGTCCTGATTTCGAGAAGTATAACGGCATTAGATGCCCTCTATCACACTTGAAGCTTTATTATGGATCCATGTGCCAATTTGGGGATGACGACAGGTTGTTGGTTCAACTCTTTCAAAGGAGTCTAACAGGGGCAGCTCTTTCATGGTTTTCACAATTGGATCATTCTCGAATCAAGAGCTGGCAGGATCTGGCTACGATTTTCTCAGAAGAATACAGATTCAATACGGATATGGGATTAGACCGGAATGACATGGCAAAGATGACACAGAAGCCGAAAGAAAGTGTGAAAGAGTATGCGCAAAGGTGGCGGGAATCAGCTTCCAAAGTAAAACCACCTATGACTGAACAAGAGATGAATACTATATTCATTTCCCAACCACCTCTTGTCATACCCTACGTTGCATCGACCCCTCAAACTTCAAGTTTCTCCTCCCAACCACCCCTCATACTATCTTATACTAACCCACAAACCCTAAACACCACTACATCAACCGTCAAGACCAACCCGCCACCTCTTATCCTCCATGTAAAGCCAGATCCTCAATCCATGACCATCATGTCCCCTAAACCCTTCCCATACTGTTCCAGCCAAACCGTCCCATGGAGTTATGAGACGATGATTGTGACATCCGCAGGGGTTGAGAAGTCGAAAGAGGCGATGATCACGGACATTGGACATATGACTAGATCGGGGAGGTGCTACAAAGTACCAGAAAAAGAACAAAAAAGACAGAACGAGGAAGAGGGACAGAAGAAAGAAAAAAGGGAAAGGAAAGCTGGTAGAAGAGGAACAAACACTTCAAGGGGAACCAGAGAAGAAGAAGAGCAGGGTAACTGACAAGGAAGCAACGGACCTCCTCAAGCTCATTCGAAAGAGTGAGTACAATATAGTAGAGCAGTTGAACAGAATGCCAGCTCAAATCAGTATTTTTGACCTACTTTTAAACTCAGAGCATCATCGGGAAGCACTACTTAAAGTCCTTAGTAATGCACATGTACCTGAGACCACCTCACCAGAAGAGTTGGAAAAGACAGTAGGTCAGATCATGGCCCCCAATCCGATCACCTTCACCGAGGATGAACTTATTAGCGGAGGATGCGGACACATTGAACCATTGCACATCATGGTAATGTGCAAAGGTATGATGGTAGCAAGGGTACTGATCGACAACGGTTCAGCTCTTAATGTCTGTCCTCTACAAACTGTGCACAAGTTAAACGCGGATTTATCGTACCTCAGGCCAACTAGAAGGACCGTAAGGACTTTTGATAGTAGGAAAACTGAGTCGTTAAGGGAACTAGATCTCCAAATCACTATTGGATCATGCACGTTTGAAGTGACATTCGAGATTCTGGACATACCCTCTGCATTCAATCTACTTCTAGGAAGACCTTGGATCCACACCGCAGGGGCAGTCCCCTCTTCCTTGCACCAGCGAGTTAAATTCATCATGGGAGAAAGGATGATATCGGTTCTCGCAGAAAATCTTATACCAGTCGATCGATCACCGGATGTGCCTTATATCGATGTAGAGATGACCGGGGATAAGGAGGGGTTTCACGCCTTTCAGTTTACATCTATCAATCACATCCAAAGGAGAAAAGAGAAGACAAGGGCAAGGTGGTCAAAAGCAAACCTAATGGTCGGACGAGTGATGAAGAAGGCGGGATATCGTCCGAAACAAAGGTTAGGGCCTAAAGGAAAAGGCAGGGCCACTTTGATCAGCATACGAAAACACATTCCCTACTTTGGTCTTGGATTCAAGCCTACGAGGAAGGACATCTCTGATATGAAGGATAAGAAGAGGGAGTTTCGAGTTGCACGAAGACAGAACCGAGAGCCTAATGTGTGGAACTTGGGCAAAGTACCACACATCAACATCAGCTTCCCACCATCCTTGAAGAAGTCAAATGACTCAGCATAACTGCCACCGACAAACAACACAGGAGAACCAAGAGTTGTAAGTATCGAGCCTGTTCATTCGCAAGAAGACTCGTTCGTTGAGTCCCAACATTCCTTTATAGATGGCATGGACATCTTGTTTGGAGGGGATTCTGAATGGAGTCAAAAGGAGGAAGAAGGAGAGCCCACCAAGGCGGAAGTCGCAATATGCGAAGAAGAGAAATCACTGTTCCCTTTTCAAATCGATTGGGGATCTGTCATAATTCCACCCACCCTACAAATTCCTACGCCCGGATTTGACGACAGTCACTCGGAAGTGATGGTTATATCTGAACCATTAAGGGAGTCACTCTCCCAATTTATCCGCCCTGCAGAAGAAGAGCAAGTTTTCAAGAATTGGGAGGAATACCCAATTACTTACGACGCCGCCATGGGGTCCAGAATCCCTACGGCCTCCAAAAAAAATGTCATTAACAAAATCTCATCTGCCCGAGGACCATAATGAGCCCTCGTCCTCGGGACAAGACTGTTTTGGGGGCTCACCTTCGTTGCTAATGAACTTGCATGATTTTTCTTTATCTTGTTTCAGGAATACAGATAGTCCACAAAATCTAAAAAAATCAAAAAAATTTCAAAATCCAAAAAAATCAAAAAATTTTCAAAATTCAAAAAAATAAAAAACTCTTCAAAATTCAAAAAAAATCAAATATTCTCAAAAATTCAAAAAAATCATAAATCTTTAAAATACCCAAGGTTTTCAAAGAATTTCCTCAGTTGAATGAGCCTTGTGACAAAATAGAGTATGAAAGAGAAGAATACGACTTTGACCTCGAGCTCGACTTTGATCTCATGGGGATTGAAGAAGAGTTAGAGGAAGAGGTTGAATATCCTCTAAAAGAAATTAAAGAACTCATAGAACGTCACGAGAAGGGTGTTCAGTCAAATATAGAGGATACAAACTCAGTGAACCTAGGCATCGAAGATGACCCACGGATCGTTAAAATTAGAGCCCTATTAACGATTGAACAGAAAGAAGAGATGACAAAATTCTTACAACAGTACCAAGATGTCTTCGCATGGTCCTACCAAGACATGCCCGATTTAGACACAGATCTAGTCGTTCACAAGTTACCTATCAAAGCGGGAAGCAAGCAATCAAGCAGAAATTACGAAGGTTGAAACCAGAGTGGACACTTAAGGTCAAGGATGAAGTAATGAAGCAGTTCCAAGCAGGATTTCTTGTAGTATCCACCTATCCTGAGTGGCTCGCTAATGTCGTGCCTGTACCAAAGAAAGATGGAAAGGTACGCATGTGCGTAGACTATCGTGATCTGAACAGAGCCAGTCCTAAAGATGACTTTCCACTACCACACATCGACACTTTGGTCGATAATACAGCGGGGCACGACATGTTCTCCTTCATGGATGGCTTCTCGGGTTACAATCAGATAAAAATGGCAGAAGAAGATCAAGAGAAGACTGCGTTCATTACACCTTGGGGTACCTTTCACTATAAGGTTATGCCATTCGGTCTCAAGAACGCTGGGGCAACTTACCAACGAGACATGACGGCCTTAGTTCATGACATGATTCACAAAGAGATAGAGGTATACGTGGACGACATGATAGCTAAATCCAATCTCGATGAGGATCATCTGGTAAACTTGAAGAAACTGTTTGATCGAATAAGGAAGTACAGTTTAAGACTTAATCCGGCAAAGTGTGTATTTGGGGCCACGTCAGGGAAGCTATTAGGGTTCATTGTCAGCAGAGGAGGCATCGAAGTCGATCCAGCTAAAACAAAGTACATCATAAATATGGAACCACCCAAGTCAGAGAAAGAGATCAGGGGATTCCTAGGGAGAATTCAGTACATTAGTCGATTCATCGCACAACTAACTCCGATCTGTGAGCCAGTATTCAAACTACTGAAGAAGAATGAGCCGAAAGAATGGAATGAAGACTGTCAGGAAGCTTTCGACAAGATTAAGAGATACTTGCTTAACCCGCCTGTTCTAGTTCCTCCTACATCGGGTCGACCTCTACTGATGTATATTTCCGTGCAAGAAAACTCCATGGGCTGTGTACTGGGGCAACATGATGAAACATGTCGAAAAGAGCGTGCCATCTATTACCTTAGCAAGAAGTTCACAAGTTACGAGACGAACTATTCAACCCTCGAAAAGACGTGTTGTGCTCTTGTCTGGGCATCACAACGACTACGCCACTACTTGCTCAGTTACTCGACTATGCTCATTGCTCGGATGGACCCCTGAAGTACCTCTTCGAGAAGCCGGCGCTAACGAGACGCACCGCAAAATGGCAGCTACTATTATCTGAGTTCGACATCTCCTATGTCACTCAAAAAGCCCAAAGGACAAGCTATCGCTGACCACTTAGCGGAGCACCCTTTACCTGATTATGAGCCACTAAAGACAAATTTTCCTGATGAAGCCATCTTATTGCTGAAGCCGAGAGCGACGATGAAGCGTCTAGTTGGAAAATGTACTTCGATGGAGCAGTAAACCAAAAGGGAAACGGAATTGGGGCAGTCTGGGTTAAGCCAGACGGAACGCATATCCCTATTGCAGTCAGATTAAGGTTTCAGTATTCGAACAATGAAGCCGAGTACGAAGCATGCATTGTGGGGTTGAAAGCAGCGATCGACCTCGGAATGGATGAAATAGATGTATTTGGAGACTCAAGTCTGGTAGTCTACCAGACAACGGGAGAATGGAAGACCCGAGAACAGAGACTGGTTCCGTATCACGAGTATCTCGAAGATCTAAGTTCAAACTTCACCCGAATCTCCTTTACTTACATGCCGAGGGCTAAGAACCAGTTTGCAGATGCATTGGCTACTCTAGCCTCAATGATCAACATCTCTGAAGATACCATAGTCGACCCTCTTGAGATTGGTATTCAAGACGAGCCAGCGTATTGCTTACCTGTGGAGATCGAAGAACCTGAAGAAAAACCATGGTATGCAGACATCAAGGCATTCTTAGAGGACCGAACTTCCCATCCGATGTCACAACAAACGATCGAAAAAAAACTATTCAGAGATTGGCGGGACAGTTCTTCTTGAGTAGTGGAGTCTTATACAAAAAATCACACCACAAGGTCCTCCTCAGGTGTGTAACAGAAACAGAAGCTCAACGTCTCATCGAAAAAGTACATAGTGGAGTCTGTGGACCTCACATGAATGGACATATGCTTGCAAAGAAGATCATGAGAATGGGTTACTACTGGATGACTATGGAGAGCGACGGATATCAACATGTTCGAAAATGTCACTTGTGTCAAATCTATGCCAACAAGATCAACGCGCCACCTTCAGAATTGCACAATATGACTTCTCCCTGGCCCTTCTCACTCTGGGGCATGGATGTCATCGGACAGATCAATCCTCAAGCTTCCAATGGGCATCGCTTCATCTTAGTCGCCATAGACTACTTTACGAAATGGGTAGAAGCAGCATCTTACGCCAATGTTACGAGAAGCAATGTCTTGAAGTTTGTAAAAAACAACATCATATGTCGGTATGGCCTCCCAAGCGGATAGTAACCGATAACGCCAAAAATCTCAAGAACAAAGATATGTCTAAGATGTGCAAGGATTTTCAGATCACCCATCACAACTCAGTCATTTACAGACCAAAGATGAATGGAGCAGTTGAAGCCGCCAACAAAAACATCAAGAAAATCATTGAGAAAATGGCCGTTACTTACAAAGATTGGCACGAAATGTTACCATTTGCTCTACATGCTTATCGAACATCAATCCGAACTTCGACTGGGGCAACGCCTTATTCACTAGTCTATGGAATGGAAGCAGTCTTGCCCGTTGAGGTTGAGATTCCCTCTCTCCGAATCTTAAAAGAAGTTGAATTGGATGAGGCAGAATGGGTCCAAGCCCGATTCGATCAGTTGAACTTAATAGAGGAGAAACGACTTTCAGCAATCTGTCATGGGCAAACTTATCAACGGAGAATAGCACGAGCTTATAACAAGAAGGTTCGACCTAGAGAGTTCTCGCCAGGAGATCTTATTTTAAAGAAGATTTTACCAATACAAGAAGATGCGAGAGGAAAGTTCCGTCCGAATTACGATGGGCCATTCGTCGTCCAAAAGGTATTGTCCGGAGGGGTGCTAATCCTTACAGAGATGGATGGGGAAGTCTTTCCACAACCGATCAATGCTGATACCGTGAAAAAATATTACGCCTAAAGTCGTTCCTTGAAATGAAGAGAGGCCATCTTTCTACTACTTAAACAATTATCTACCCTTAGTTAACCCTTTTTGAGCCATCACATTCATTTCTTAATCTAGGACCGGGGCAAGTCACCACCAAAAAAAAAAAAAAAAATCGTCAAAAGTCAAAACAAAAATACCAAAGTATACTCCTGGCCCGCATGAGGATAAACTGTGAACGGCTAAAAATACAAAAAAATTAAAAAGTTAAAAACCTCGAATGTCTGATCTTAAGCTCGACCCAAATCTCTTACCTAAACAAGTTCGTGTGACAATGAGAGGAGACATAGATCATATTTTCGAAACAAAAACAGACAAACCCCATGTCCAATCTACCCATCAATAAATCCAGACTCAGCCTTTCTTATATCCTTTCACAACCCTAGCCTAAGCCTATGTTTTGTCCTATTTAAAGTCCTTTCAGATCAAGGAATGGCTCAAGGTAACTCGATCACAGTGGAAGCATGTCATGAAAAACATCGTCAGGGTATAATTGATTTTGCTACTTAAGTCAGATTTCAAGTTACCAAAGTCGTTGGAAGACCCGAGAGGGGAGACCAGATCGAATATTTGAAAAAAAGAGCGACTCGAAGTGTAGAGTCATTAATCTTGAAGCTCAACTTGAGTCACCGTACCATGAAAATCGTCGGAGGAACTCGAGAGGGGAGTCCAGATTTGTTACTCAAGAAAGAGCGCCACTAGAAGAGTAGAGTGTTCGATCTCGTAGCTCAACTTGAGTCACCAAGCCATTAGGGGCACATAGAAATCAAGGAGGTATTCAAAGTGAAAATCTATAAAGTAAGCATAGACTGAAAGGGCATGGTGAAAACCCATCAGGGCACTGTGAGTAAAAAAATCAGGTTATGGCAAGATCAAAACCACTGGCACGATGAAAACCCAAAAGGGCGTCGATAAGCAAAAATGTGGAAATCGGGTCTGGTGAAAATCGTAATTGGCGCCAGGGGCAAAAATGAAAAATAAAACAAAAAAATAAAAAAAAAAAAAAAAAAAAAAAAAAAAAAAAAAAAAAAAAAAAAACAACTCCTGACCCGCAAGAGTATAAACTGTGAACGGTAAAAATCTCGAAGTCTTCATGGTTCCAACTGATACAACTCAGTCAAAATTTTCGATCTCGAGGATGACTCTAAAGAAGTTAAGGATAAGCTGACACTTGTATCCTCGACATTTGGCAAAGGCACCATGATCGTTAACTTTCAGAGTTTTCAAACACAGTCTGTCACAGATTACTCGACAAAGGTAATCTTTTAAAACCTAAAACAAAAAAAATGCATCATCAAAATTACTATTTTTGGCCTATGATGAAGAATCTAGGACTTTTCTTAAAATCAAGTGTTTTTGAAAGCAGTAGATATATCTGAGGCCACTATGTAAAAAACCTATTTCATTCATTTCAAATAGTGCTACATCATTCTCATGAAAAGCAGGGTACAAGAAGGAATAACGGGCAAAGAGCCACTCAAGCATTTTCCTAGAAAGTGTAGTAGGCATCAAGTCATCCTTTAAGGCTTCGATCTGAGCAGCTTGGTCAACGATGATTCTCTCCATATCTGAGGAATGACAACATACCAAATACTCAAATATCATACCATCATGCAAGTCTCTCTCAAGGACGGTCACGCTACGCTAAGCTCTCTCAAGATGATCTTACAACTTCCAAGGAGGAGAAACTAAGTTCGAAATTCAAAACCAACGACGAAAAAAAAAAGGAAAAATATCTCAAAATGGCATTGCATGGTTTAAAACGTCGATCATTTAAAAAAAAAAACATAAAAAATCAATCCAGATTTCAAACGAGCTCCGTGCCACGAAATTAAGGGTTTCAAAAAGGCTAACCCTGTCAGACCCCGTGCTTGGGTAGCCACGCCTTACAAACATCTTCAATCTATCCGACGATTTTTAATCATCATGCAATAAATTACTTCGGATTCGTGCAAATAAAGGGTCTATTTTATTCTTTGCAGTTCTTTGCAAGCAACTCCTACAAAGAGGGGCAGCTGTAGACACCCCAATTTGCACGAACCCGTTAGAAAGATTTAAATTTTCTCGAGTTGATTCCGATTTAGAACTCAAGCTCTTTGACGGACCCGCATTGCAACTTATCTTCATCATTCATGCATACATACATCATGTCATATAGTTTGCATACTCAACCTTGTCCCTAATCCACTTTAAACCTATGTCCATCACCCATATCCTAAGCCCACACTCATACCATAACCAATGTCCATTTCCTCCTCCAACCTAACCCAAGTCCATATCCTAAATCCAAAGCCAAGTCCATTCTAAGCCCAAACCCATATCCATATCCTAACCCAAACCTAAGCCCAACACCAAGCCCACTCCAAGTCCATTCTCTCACCCCTTCATAAGATGACACATGTTGATACCTCATAAGCCCCCAATGCCCAATGCATCATCTAATTGGAGGGTCAACTTTTCTTTTGAAAAAAACTCAAGAATGTCCTTCTCAAAAAGTTTAGTCAAACCAAAAAGGTTATTTGATCTTTGGTAATAATCCATAAAGGTGAGAGAACTTCCCATTATGCCCTCAAAAGGTGGGAATCTTCAAGTACATACATGGAGTTCTCCCATTGGTCCATTTCAAAAATATACTTCCATCCTTGCTTTATTTGTTATTTACAAATGAACCAAGATCTACTTTTCACCTACCACTTCACCTTTACACATGTCATTCTCCTATTCACCCTCCCAAATGTGCTTTTGTTTTCCCATTGGTCCATTTCAAAACTACACTTCCACCCCTTGCTTTATGAGTTATTTACAAATAAACCAAGATCTACTTTTTACCTACCACTCCACCTTTACACATGTCACTCCCCCATTCATCCTCCCAAAAGTACTTTTGTTTTCTCACCTCTATTTACCAAAAAACCAAGGATCAAAGCATGCTTTAGGGGTTTCTTCACAAATGTCATCTTTACCCTCATACAAATGGAAAATTCAAAAAGAAACAACCTAAATCTCATGTCCATTTTTTTTATTTTTAGGGTTGGACCACTTTATCCCCAAAAGTTCTCCAAAAACTCTATAAATACTCTCATTTTCTAAGAACAACTGATGCTCTCAAGCCCCCATCTCTCAACCTAAAACTCTATCAAATTCTCTACTCATCTCTCATCCCTCAACTCTCTCAACCCTCAACAACATCCTTCAACTCTCAAGTTCATTACACAAGCTCAAGTTATTTCAAGACTTTCAAAAGGGACAAGGTGGGACAATAGTTATTTAATTATCTTTTAAGTTGCATCTTCTTCTTCTATCCTTCTCCTTTTTTTATTTTTAGAAGCCTTTAGGATGTAATGGAGAATCCTCCTTCATCCTGAGTAGATTGAACCTCAACCTTGGGCATGGAATGCTTGAGGCGGTTTGGTCGAAAGGATGGAGGTTGAAGCCCTTTTAAACCCATTCTCATATCATGCATCATAATGTACACTATGCACACACATCACACATGTTGGCTATGATGAAGAAATGTGTAACTCTCTTGATGGGGTTAAAACACTAAGTTTCTAATTAAACATGCATGCATTAAGGTTATAGATCTAAGAGAACTCCTTTCATGGAACTTCTCTAAAATCATAAACCAACATTTCAACTCATGCAAAAGTGTGTTGACTCCATAGAATGTCTTTTTCCATAAGATATCTCTTATGTCAATACCAACATCAAAACCTCTTCCAATGAGGTTCATACACACTATATGCCCCCACCCACTTCATGCATCTCATACATTCTACTTGTTATTTTAATCCTTTTAAAAAATGGCCAAATCTAAAGGTAACCACCTTAGGTGGAGAGAATGGGGTGCTTAACACCTTCCCCATTCTCTAACCGAATCCCCTTACTTAGATTTTAGGTAGACCATACCTTTTCCATGATTGAGAGTCACTACAATGCCATAAAAAAATGGTTTTCAAAATAATCGATTCGGGTGCCCATTCACACCCATTTACAAAAAAAAGAATGGTGGCAACTCCAAACAACGTAGCATTGAGGTTCAAAAGGTGAACATTCTCATGTCTACAGAGTAGACAGTTGGTAGACTAGGGTCTGTAGGCTCTGAACCTACCTTATTGATTCCTTTGGCCCTATTGGCATCATTGGAGCTCCAACTGCTCTCTAACTCAGTGATGGAAAACTCTACAACTCAGTAGTGGAGAAATTTTATATTATGGATACATTGATCCGGAGGAGATTGACCTCGAATACATCGGCCTCTTGCCCGAATCTGATCGGGGAGGAAAAGGAGTCTAAAGTCGACTAATTTGCCCTCTGGAGGTCTATAACTCCATGTCTCATCGTTTTACCCTCTATGCTCGATTCATCGTATCTCTATAATTGGTAGTTTCAATCATTGACCTCCTAGCCCTTAAGTAGGGTTATAGTCCTCTGAAAAATTTATAGGCCTTCTACAAATCTATCAGAATAAGTTCGGGCGTATATCGTGACAACCTAGTAAACATCATATCTTAGTCTCTAGAATTGATAGATTACCTTGCACTAATCTCAAAAACTCCTAGTGCTTGAATTCTTGAGCAATCTCAAATATAATCTATCAACAAACATCTTCTTAAGGTCTACCCACTCAAACGATCCATCTCCCAATACATTCCTCTCAAAACATTATGACTAGCATCCCCGTCCAATTGGATTGTAGTCACCATCATCTACTGATTTCTCGGCCACCACATGGCACTCAAAACCTTTCAGGTCTTCAAAACCCACTCATTGACCTCAACTGGATTGGAAAAGTCCCCAAATCTCGGTGGACGTAATCGTTGGAAATTTTACAACCACATCCTTGGATTTACCTGTCCTTTGGGCTGGGGACTTCTCTCATTCTTCAAAGGCATGACTTATGGTAGTGGCCCTTGAGGTGAAGTAGTGTTTGTCTATTGCGAAGAAATCCAGCGCTCCTTTATTTCTTGGATTTAGTGGTGCATCTTGCAATTGTGGTAATTCTTATACCATTTCTCGTTTTCGATCGTTAGTCTTGTCTATTCAGGGTGACACGAGTATGTTATCAACTTTATTAAAATCTGGTGACCTTATTGTTCCTTGAATTGGTTTGTTTAGCATCTTTTTAAGCTACACATCCTTAATCGGTGGACGTCGACCCGAACATTGCTTTCTTTTATATCTCAATTTAATACCTTCATAACATACGACAACTCTTTCTTTCGACTGATTTAGTAATATATGTTGTTGTTTCTTATAAAATTCTTCCATCCATTGAGTTGGTATGTCTATAATATCACTCCTCACGTATTGTTATTTTTCCTAAGAATTTGCTAGTTTCGTAATTGTTTATCTCTTATTAGATACTAATTACTTTCCTTCTATTTGGCTTCAAGGTGGTGGTTGTTGTATTATTCATATTTCTTCTCTGGACTTGACTTGAGACTCATCCACCTATCTTATGAATGACATTAGTTGTATTATTGGGTTAGTGATTTGATCCAGAATCTGTTTCGTCTCTGTTACGATTCGGTCGCTGCTTCGTCCACTCCTCTCACTTGTGTTTATCCGTAACAAGGCATTTATCAGAAATAGGTCAAAACCGTTCTTACATAATTATGAATTACTATCATAACTAAGAACTTAGTAATGGACTCCATTTCTATTACTAACAGAATAAACTTAGAATCTTATCCTAGGCTTACTAGGCTCTATAGACTTCTAGACACGGAAGAACTCGTAATTCCAATACGGAACTACTGATGAGCTCGGATATTGAATTCATAGTGACACTTTATAATTATCGATCTAATATATATGGTATCAGCCAATTTTCCAAAACATAGTATATCAGTATCCCATACGGATCTAATACTATGCTCTAATACCATCTGTGGCGCCCTGCCAAACGCTAACACAAATCCTCATATTAGATCTCGAGGTACTAGGTGGCACCTCGAAATTTCGACATGGTCTCCTCTATTTATGTTAGCATTTCAAGACGTTCAACCTACAACTGATAAACGACATACAATCCTGCATATAAACAAACAAAATATAATACTAGCGGAAGCCTATATACGTCTAATAACGTACGATAAATCAGAGTGCGGAAAAAGAAAATTTATATACTGAATTATACAAAGATTCCTCACTCTAACAAAATTTCTAACACTCAATATAGAATCCAAAATACCTCTAGACGAACTGACACTATTAGGGGATGTAGCCCCAATACTCACCAGGTGACGAACTCTGGTTGTCTATCTGACCCACCAGATGATCATCACTTGTTTTCTACACCTATTTTGCCAAGCTTCGAATTTGAAACTAAAAAAATGGAGAAGGAATGCTGAGTAAGAAGAAAATTTATATACAGAATTATACAGAGATTCCTCACTTTAACAGAATTCCTAACACTCAATACAAAATCCAAAATATCTCTAGACGAACTGACACTACTAGGGGATGTAGCCCCAATACTCACCAGGTGACGAACTCTGATTGTCTATTTGACCCACCAGATGATCCTCACTCGTTTTCTACACCTGTTTTACCAAGCTTCGAATTTGAAACTAAAAAAATAAAGAAGGAAAGGGTGAGTAACAATGGTTACCTAGTAAGGAAGCAAACAATTTCTGTCAATAACCTCTCCTAACATGAACGAATAAACATACTGAATCATTTTAAAATATACAAAATTTTACAAAAGAAACTACGATTAACTGGTACATATAGTCAAAGATGAGTAACTAAACATTTTAAAACTAATATTACATCAACCAACAGTACTCACTATATCATTTTCTTTTTATACAAATCTAATTGATCAAATAGAAACATTAAACTTGCATTTCATTTTATATATTAAAATAAAGCAACATATACATAATATACATGGTGGAGTAGTGGAATTAGAGAGTTGGGATTCATGACTGGATTGCTCCCAGTCGGGACATGATGTTACAATTCTTTACTGACTTTTAGTTCTTGATTTTGTGGCCGGTCGCTGCATTTACCATGTTTGGTTGACCATTTATCCGGCTCAGGCTGGTCGTTTGACGTGACCGTAAGCAATGGGTCTTTTTTCGATGTATCAGAATGTTCGACTACTATAGATTGTTAGTGATCACTGACTAATCATCTTCATTTATGCCTATCAGGCGTATATGTGATTCCCAAATATACAAACCATTCGTATATGACCACCTTTATAATACAAGTTCCCTGGTAAAGATAGAGAGGAATAAACCCAGATTCTAGTTGTGACTCCACTCTCATATGCGTCCCATACCACGTATGAGCTTGGTGGTCCCTACCGTACATCCCAGGATAGTACACCGCTCTGGATGATATGACGCACTATCCCTTCAGGCATTCACAAACTCTTTAACAACTCACAAAATAGCTACATATGTATTATTTTCATTTAAAAACAAAAGAGAAATTAACAATACAAGATTGATAATAGATATCCAGTTTCTTACTATGCAAGTGTGGCCAACCGGCATAAAATAAATAACAAATGGAAAAGTAAACAGCGCCTCGCGCTAACAAAAAGTAAATAAACATGCAACCAATAACATTATCCTTGGATATCCGTCCACCAACCTATACACAACACAACAATGTAAAATACAGACATCACCCCTCGAATGTGACTCTGACATTTTACCGTCTCACACCATTTTTTTCTTTTTTCGATTTTTATCATTTTCAATCTTTCAAACAAAATATTCATTTTCTAATATTCATCAACTCAATTTGAATTCATTGAATATTAAAATCATTTTTTTCAATTATGAAATTCATTTTCATAAATAATATTGAAAATGTACAACACTTAGATCAAAATGGGGTCCAAGCGGTGCACAAGACCAAATTGACAGAAATAGCCCGTTGAAATATTCTATCGACGTATAATTTGTTAAAATATACAGTTAAACATATCAAACATGCAAGTTCTGACGTGAATTTGAAATAACCGATTAAATTCTATATTTTTGGAAATTTACCATAAATTTTTAATAAAAACCTAAATGCAATTTTCACAATCTACGATTACTAATAGAAATTGAGAGTTCCTTACAATCTCTATGCGAAGGAATTGAAACACGTGCGCAAAAATTGAGGTGACCAGCATGAAAATCGAGGTAACTCGTACTTCGAGATGGTTGACTTTCTAAATCGGCCTGGTGGTTTCGAAGATCTCAATGTTATTGTCCTTTCTCCCTTCTGCGGTGGAGGACGATTTAACCTCGAAACGGATGAAATCCGAACTCGAAGTTACGAAACCCCTATATATATGACTATTTTTTTATGATAAGAGATGAAAAAGAAAAGAAAACGGAAGGAATTTGGGTGGGTTTTGTAGATGTCGAGGCTGCAGACGTTTCTCTCTTCTGCGTCGGAAGTCAACTACGAACCGTTTGTGAGAGATCTGAGATTGAAATTCGAAGAAAAAATGAATTTTTTTTTTAAAGTTGGCTGATTTTGGTTCGTTTAAAACGAAGGTGAAAGTGAAAAAAAATTAAAAAAATTTATTTATATATATCTTGGGATGAAATCGGTATTTTGTCTATTGTTTGGATCGATGATAACTTGACCGTCCAGATTCCAAAAGTGACGAATGAATACTCCATTTCGTCTAATTTTTTGTTCCAGATCTAATAGTATAGTCAATTTCTTAAAATTCTATCTCTAACAAAAATTTGTATTTTTGGCCCGAGGTGACCCCTAAAATTGACGTCATTTTCGTTTTTGACGATAATTCGATTTTCTATGCTCCAAAAATGACAAATAAATAGTCGATGTTCAATAATTTTTCGTTACGAACCCAATGGTATAATCAACTCTTAATAATTCTTTCTCTAACAAAAAGTTATTATTTTAGCCTGATCCGACTCGGTAATCGAGGATTTTGTAATTTTTATGTTCGGACTCGCATTTGAGCGTGCTTATAAGCAAAAGTATGTTTTTCAATCATTTTGAATTCAATGGTGAGGTCAGATTCCATTAAAAATGATCAGAAACATCCTAAAGTTTAACCCCTAAGCCCCACTTTCAAGATTTTCTCAAAATTCAACTATTTATTTTTCCTCGAGATACGAATCGAAAACTCGGGGTTTTACAAAAAAAATCTAAAAAAAAGGAAAATTAAATGAATTTCTCTACATTACATGCACCTAGGGATGTACAAATTACCTATTACTTGAAAATCAAATGGAAAATCGGAACTAAACCCGGATCGAAACCCATTTGAGTTGAACCAAAACCAAATCGAATTATTTTGGTCTGGGTTTGGTTTTCAACTTTGGAAAGCGGACCGAACCAAAATCGAATCGAGAATCAAAAATAAAACCGAACCGATTAAAACTTGATATTAAAAAAAAAAAAATGAAATATTCCCTCCCCCCCAACTCGCAACATAGTATTTATTTTATAGTACTAAATAGTTACCAATCAAAAGAAAGTTTCTTTATGTATAAGATTTGTACAATAGATAATGTAAAGGGATAAAATCATCTCACATCTAGATCGTTCATTCACACCATCAACACACATCCCGAGGTAGACACGTGACATTATTTGAAGATGACTCTATCTTATTAGGAAAGAATCTCAATTTAAGAAGACTCTTCTCCTTTATGTAATTACTAACTTAGATAATGGATAATTGGGTCAATTGTAATTTAAGTAGAATTAAGATTCTTTTTAGGATTTTTCTATTTAAAGGACTAAAGGCTTGTAAAAAAAAAAAAGAGAGGAAAGAGGAGAAAATGGGGGTGTCTGAGGTGAGGAGGTCATGTAATAAACTCAATTTATAATAAAATAGCTTCCCGAATCCGTGGACATAAGCGTTTTTCTTTCTATATATATTATTTGTACAATTAAAAATAAAGTAACTGTTTATTATAATGAATAGTTACCAAATAAAAACCAAAACGTTCTACATTTATATTTTATATCTACAATAGTGGGAGTGTCAATGGGTACCCATTTACCCGAAACCGAAACCAAAGACCCCGATTACGGCTCCCTTTTTATTGGAATCGATTAGAGTCGGGTCTAATATGGAACCGAATTGATAGGAACCAGAACCCTTAGGTTCTATCCCATGGGTACCAATAACCAATTTATTTTGTCATTTATTTTTACATTATACATGATAGAAGGTTATCTTATATTTTAAAACTAACATATATGATAAAAAGTTCTCCGAATTTCATATAAACTAAATATTTGAGCTTAAATTTATTACTTGTAAATGAGATAAATTTTAAATTTTGAAAATAAAAGTCATTAAATCATCTTTTTTTGTGGAATAAATTATTATTAAGTACTTTACAAATAATATGTTATTTTTTAGAAGGAATTTACTTATTTATAATGATTTAGAAATAATTTTTCTCATTCGATTCTTGAGAATCAGAATCGATAAAATATAGTGATTATAGTTATAATATTCATAGGACCTAAACCAGAACTAACCCATTGACACCCCTATACGATAATAGGTTATAGAATTTTAAAAAATTCTATTTTTATATTTTATATAATTGGCAATAACAAACTAACTATTTTATGGTAACACTATATTTTAAAATATAAGTTATTATAAATTATGTATACAATGTTTTATTATTATTATTATTTTGAAAATTAAAAAAAATTCAGTTTATCCAAACCCGGAACTGAAGTTGGACCTGAAAAAATCGATTCAGTTCGATTCGATTTTGGGTCCTTCCTTTGGAACAAAACCCGAACCCAAATTTTTTTGTTTGATTTCTGCCATACTCGGACCAAACCCAAAAATTCGGGGTTAGAATTAATCCATGTGGACCAATAAAATCCCAATCTCTCTATTTACATCAAGCTAATCCTATCGCAGATACTTAACATGTGTTAGGATTCCTGCTCATCTTTTTCTATTAATCTATCTTAACCACTAAAACATACCTTTTGCCTCACACTCTCACTTTTTTTGAGGTGATCTATAGCCTTTCAAATGTACCCACCCAAAATATCAATTACCACTGTTAATGATTGGGTTAATGTCAACTTGCATCGTAAGATCGTACCGTTAGAAAAATATCTCATTAAAAAACACAATCCATTGCCACATGGATAGATGTAAAGCAATAAATTTTAAAAAATATCCGTTTTTTTATCTATAAATTTGGATTTTAAGTTTGAGAGTTCAATGGTAATCATTTTCAAAAATGTTTATTTTTTTTTTTCTTTTTAACTAATTTTAATATATCCCACGAACTTTAAAGCTTCAAGATGTCATTCGGGCCAATGTGGTAGTTCACATGGTTCTGATGAGGATCTCAAAATCCATGGAACCTTAAAGAAACATGAAATCTAACGGTCGAGATAAAACATGTATCTTGAGAATATATCATGTATCCCTAAGATAAATTCTAATCAGTATATTTTTTATTTTAAAGGTTGAGATTTTGTGTTCAATTTTGCTTCCTATTCTTCCATGTATTAATCTAAGTCTGGCTGGTAGTCGTGGTAAAAACTTCACCACCTTTGAATCCAATGGTGGATTACATATTTCATTATTGTTGATGCACTTATTGGCAGATTCACATGTGGTGCACTCTTCATGCTCATGAATATTTTGTTGTATACGCTGGTTCTGATTATGTGTTGTTGAAACAATAGATTATAAGCAATAGTATAATATAAATACCACGAAGAAATTAAAAGAATTTATCGATGACTAAGGCAAGGATACCGAGTGTAAGGATTGGCTCCTAAAGGAAGCCGAATCACCTAATATACTGATTGAAAAGGTTGGTTCCTTAGGATGCTGAACCACCTTATGAATAACGATTGAAAGGGTCGATCCCTTTGGAGTCGAACTGGTTGAGGTATGAGTTTTTGATGGGTCGGGCCCATTGAGAAATCGAACCATTTAGATAATTGACTTTGGATCGGATTGAACCAGATCTGATTGTTTTAATTTGGCAACTTTACTAATTTCAATGAGCATAATTTTTTTTTTAACTCCTACAACTAACACCTCCATAGATGGTTCATGGTTCATACAAAATTAATTATGTCGGCCATAAGTCTAAGTGAGGGACAATGCAATGGAAATATTGGGCATTTTACTAATTCTACAAAATATTTAATGGAGGAAGGAAAAAAAAATCTAAATAAAGAAAAAGGAGAAATAAATGGATTTCTTGCTTCACATCGACCACTAGAATCCCTGTCTATGTCACTCTTTATTGGACCAATAAAATCCCACTCACTCACTCACTCTCTCTCTCTCTATAGTACAACTTTTGTCATTTGTTTTCGATCACTCGTAAGATGTTACACACTTAACATGTTTTTCTCTTCAATCTTAACCACTACATATATTTAGCAGCTAGTCTGTCACATTTCCATTTTTTAGATTGACAATAACATTTCAATTGGCCCACCATTTCAAATTGGTTGCATTGTACTTTCTAATCTTAAAAAAAAAATGGTTTAGTAAATGAGATTGAACCATAGGGTTGGATAAATTTTTTGCCCTTAGGACTAAAGTGGTTGAAGATGATGTAATTTTCAAAAAATAAATACAATAGAAAAATATTTCAATTGAATGCTCTAAAATTTCAAACAAACTTATATAAAGATAGTGAAAATAGATATGAATTCACTCTCAAAAACAACAGACTTGACCTTGAACTCAACGGAATTTGAAAAAAAGATTCATTTAGTTGAATCCTAATCTTTAAGAAAAGGTTTTATTGTTGTGTGGAAGATTAAGATACGGAAAAGTTTAATCAATTTAAAAATCCATGAATACTTCTAGATTTAACTAAAACGTAGAATTGTGCTTGGAATTATCCAAAATATATATATTTTTTTTGGTGGGGGGAGAGAGACAATTTGTGAATCAAATACCTATCAAATAATTTCTTGGAAAATTTGTTGTCAAAATCAACTTTGCTTTTAAAATTAAATAAATAACTTTATTGACCTATTTCTAATATATAAATACCAGAAGATAAGTATGAGTGTTAAATGTTAATGAATACTTATTTAACTAGAACTAAACCTGAATCGAAAACCCCAATTTCGATTTTCTTTTTATTGGAACCGAATAGAGTCAGGTGTCAATGGAACCAAACTATTATGTTCTATTCAATGGATACCCGCGAGTACTCAAACCAATTTATTTTGTTATTTCTTTGTGTATTATATACACATGATTTAGATTTCTCTACATTTTAAAATTAATTCATCTGATATAGAGTTCTTCAATTAAAATATGAATTAGAGCTTAATATATACCATCTCTTGTAAAAGTTAAGGGCGTGTTTGGATACTAGGAGCAAAACTACTGTTCCAAATAGCAGGAGCTGGAGTATTCTGTGGAGGAGCTGGAAAAGTAATTCTGTGCAGAAAGGGCGTTTGGCAATCAACTCTGTGAAGTACTGGTAGAAGTACTTTTTTGCTGGAAGTCTGTTTGGGAACTATACTGACTTTTCATGATTTCTAGAAAAAAGACTAGAATACCTTTATATTATACTAGTTACTGTTTTTTGTTTTTTAGTAACATAATATGCCTTCAAACTATACTGTTTTTGACATTTTAACTATAAATATTAATATAATATAATATAATAAATATTAATATAATATTTTAAATATTAAATATTAATATAATGTGTTTAAAATGGGGTAGTTTCGTAGAAAATTTATAAAACGGGATATTTCGATAAAATGTGCCGTTAGAATATTACTCCCCGCAAGATGCGAAATTGAGAAGGAGGTTTTAGTGACTTTTTCATAAAGAGCAATTTTTTGCTCTTGTGCGGAGTAATTCTTCGAAAGTGTTGTTTATCTAAATTATCCAATCGACTTCTAACTCCCCGCAAGAGTCAGGAATAGTCAAGGAGTCCTATCCAAACGCCATCTTAGTACTTGTAAACAAGATGAGTTTTGATTGATTTATTTATTTTTAATTATTAACTCTAATTTTTAGTGGAATAAATTATAATTAAGTTACTTTATACATAATAAATTGATTTTTTTAAAGGAAATATTATTAATTTTTGAAATGATTTAAGATATTTTTTCCCACACAATTCTTGAGAACCGGTACCGATGGATTCCTGTGTTTCTTGGTGGTTTCCATTCATATTCTACTTATATTTTAAACCGGAACCCAAATCGACAAGAACCAGAACTCAAAAAAATATAATGGTTTTAATTATAAATACCTTAAGAAGCATTGAACCCTTAGAGATAAAATAATTATAGAGCCTTTTAACACTCTCTCATACTTCACACATGGCCAACTTTCTAAAATATATAATATATTATACACTAAGAAAATAGTAAAATCAGAAGCCTAACATCTGCCGGCCCAACTCTATTACATTCTATAGGAGTTGTACCTCCTTTTATATATATATATATATATATGTGGGAGCAGTTCAGCAGCCCTAAAGTTTGTCAAGTTTGGTGTCAAACATTTTTTGTGAATCACTTTTGATGGGGTTAGAAGTTTTGGAAAGAAATTATCCTCACAAAAAATAAGCTCATTTTGAAACTTCTAACCCTAGTTTACAAGTTGAAGAATCGTGGACCGTCCAATTTTTTTAAATCACTTTTGATGGGGTTAGAAGTCTTGGAATAGCCTGATTTTGGTGAGGATGATCTCCTCATCATAGAGATCATCTTCACAAAAAATCAACTCATTCCAAAGCTTCTAACCCATATTTTGAAAAAATTTTGGCACCAAACTTGGCAAACTTTAGGGCTGCTGAACCGTCCCATATATATATATATATATATATATATATATATATATATATATATATATATAGGGTCCTGTTCGGCACCCTAAGTTTTACCACACACTTTAACAAACACGTTTTGTCCTACATGGGTTAGAAGTTTCGGAATGGGCTGATTTTTGGTGAGGATGATCTCTATGGTGAGGAGATCATCCTCACAAAAAATCAGCTCATTCCAAAACTTCTAACCCCATCAAAAATTATTTACAAAAAATGGACGGTCCACGATTTTTCAACTTGTAAACATGGGGCTAAACATTTCGGAATGGGCTGATTTTTGGGGAGGATGATCTTCTAGTCATAGAGATCATCCTCACCAAAAATCAGCCCATTCCAAAACTTCTAACCCATGTAAGACAAAAAACGTTTGTTAAAATGTGTGGTAAAACTTAGGGTGCTGAACATTTCCCATATATATATGTAGGGTCCCGTTCAGCAACAAACATTTTAGCAAATATTTTGGCAAAACATTTTTCAAAACATGGGTTAGAGGTTTTGGAATGGGCTGATTTTTGTGAGGATGATCTCTACGGTGAGGAGATCATCCTCACCAAAAATCAGCCCATTCCAAAACTTCTAGCCCCAGTTTACAAGTTCAAAAATCGTGGACCGTCCATTTTGTGTAAACCATTTTTGATGGGGTTAGAAGTTTTGGAATGGGCTGATTTTTGGTGGTGATGATCTCCTCACCGTAGAGATCATCCTCACCAAAAATCAACCCATTTCAAAATCTCTAACCCATGTTTTGAAAAATGTTTTGCCAAAATGTTTGTTGCTGAACATTTCCCATATATATATATATATAATATATATATATATATATATATATATATAGTAAAGAAGATAAATAAAATAATTTCATATTTTATTATTAAAGGAAGCATGGAAAACACAGTAATAGGTGTTTACTCGCCCATTAACAACTCCTCTTACTATATTTTATCTTCACTTATAAGAGTATTTTTATTAAAAAATTAAGATTATAAAGTATTTGTATGAGTAAGTTAGACTTAATCCATGACTCAAATCTGTATTATAATATGTCAACCAACTTTGCCATAGGTCCACAATTCCAAGATTTTAAATTCACGTGTCAATATGATTTGAAGTATGTAGTGAAAATCCCAAATTGTAATTTTACTATAATATAATTGAGGATTTGTATGGATTACCAACAAATTCTGAAAAAAAAAAAAAAAAAAAGAAGATTTTCGAACCGAATGAATGAAGATTATGATTGCAAGATTGGTTGTTTTATCTTATGGGTGAGAGTAATTGTGAGAAAAATATGATCGAATTTTTCGACCTGATAAGAAACCATTTGCAAGAAGTTGGTTGGACAAATATTTTCCCATGTTGATGGATAATTGTGATTTTTCAAAAAATGGGTTTCCTCTTAAAATGCTGTAAAGGTGAATTAGATTTTTGTAAAATTAAGTTCTACCCTTTTTTTATGAGCTATATGTATTATACATTATCAGATTATTTGACAAACGTGTTTGTTGAGGAAAAGCTCAAGATATTGTCAAATCCTCCTAATTAATAAACATGCTTCGATGTTGATGGAGTTCATTGCGAAATTAATCCAACTATTATGTCCCTAAGCTTTTTGGAGGACCAATCCATTATTCTCAAAAATGTTACAACTTTCTTCCATTGGAGAAGGCCTATCTAATTTTATTTTATTTTTTTCTTTAAAGTTATAAGGTAGGGATTAATAAATCCTAAATTAAATTTTATCGTATTAATCCTGCTACGTGGCATCGGGATAGGAAGGTGTATATGTCAACTTTGAGATGTGCAATAATCAACATCAGAACGCGTGCCAACCTAACTTCGAAATTTGAATTCAAAATGGAATAAAAAACATATTTAGCAATAAAATCGATAAGAAAAATATGAATTTTGAATTAAAAAAACTTTGTTGACCTCTCTTTTTATATATAATAAACACAATCATATAGAGTAGATATATGGGTTATTTACATTTTTAATTTCTCATGCTTCTCACATGTCCAAGTTACTAAATTGTAAAATATGTTGTGGACTCCAAGAAAAAAATAATATATATTCAGAGTGTGAAAGAATTTCCATTTTATTTTATTTTTTCTAAAAGAAAATATTTTGCTCACACATCCATTGTGTATGTAATAAACTAAAGCACCTCTGTAAAATAATATGATATTTATAATTATATATTGCATGGAAAACGGTGTTATGTTTCAATTCTCCTATCGAGGATCCCACTTACCATGTTTTTCTTTGATTATAAAGTAATTTTCGTTATAAAATTTAATATTAGAAGATTTTTTTTATAAAAGATTCGACTTATTATATCAACATTGGTTGAAGAATGTATTGATCTAGGGACGTTAAGGGAGGCAGCGAAAACTTGAGATTTTATAACTTTTGGATGACCAGAAGGATGAGTTAGGTTAGGACCACCATAGAGTTGCATTGCAATATATCGACCAAATGAGCTATGGGTGCTCTGGGGACGGCCCATTCACGTAGAGATTTTAATCTTTAGCTATTGATTTGAGTTTCAACGATGGGTGTTACCTTGGGTCATGAAAGATTGAAAAATTACAATTAGTGTTTGGGTTGAAGTTAAATGAATTCTTGGTCACAGTTAGTGAAGGAAAAATATCTATGATTTATGTGGAAAGATGACCCGATCCATTTAAAAAAAATCTCTCTCGCTCTCTCTCTCTCGTGTCACACTCACTTTTTTTTTTAGGTGAACCATAACATTTCAAATGACCCCACGAAAACATTAATTCCCACTGTTAATGATTGGGTTACTGTCAATTTGCATCATAGGATCTTACAGTTGGAAAAAGATCTAATTCAAAAAAAAAAAAAAAAAATCTTTTTGGCTCAATGGCAATCTTCGATTAATAAGAGATTAATGCATGCAAGTCATGAGTTTGATACGTGATATGAGCATTAATTTCTAAGGGACCACCCGTGAGGGTACACTCTCACTTACCTGGTGTGTGTGATGTGCGGGCGTTGCACATGCTCTGGGACTAGTTCTTTGACAAGACTATGATCTATAGACTGGGAAAAACCCAAATACGGATCTGGTATGTTGTCTTAGAGGGATATGCAATTATTTAAAAAAAAAAAAAAAAAGACCTTCTATTATTACTTGTTATAGTTTTATTGATGATAAAAGAAAGTATTTCGCATTCAAAGCCTCTTTAACCCCATATTGAATGGAAGAAACTAATTTTTTGCCAATGTAATTTTGAAAATAAATGTAAAAAAATTTATCTTGATTGGTGATTTCTATTCATATTTGAGTTTGAAAATTCACTGTAAGTGGATCTACTGCACAATAGTTTGTGCATGAGTGAGCCCATAACTTCACATGCACAAACTACCACCTTAATTTACCATCTTGTTGCATAAAGGTAGTAAATTAGATCACCTATAGTTGTCAATATAAAGTAGATCACCAATCACTATTGATATTAGTATAGGCTTTCGGCACACGTTACCCTATTGAATTTTCCATTTCTTATGTGCCACATAGATAATTAAGAATGGATACAACAAAGAGGAAATGATACATGTGATGGGTCTGGACCACAGAGGAGATTTTTATGTCGAATCATTGATTGGTAATTTTTAAGATTTGATTTTCACTTTCTAAAATAACAAAAATAAAATAAAATTTAGAAGCGAGAAATGAACTTGCACCAACTTTTCAAGTTCTGTGTTTCCAAATAATCTTTTGTCTATGTGTTGTTTGTGTCTGTTGTCTTATAAAAAACGCTAAATATAAAAATGGGCAAAAGAAGAAAAACAACTTAGATCCACTTCCAATTTTCTATTTTAGTAGAAAAATACTTTCTTCTGTTAAGTACATATCGAACTTTCTTTTTTCATAAATCTTATCTAAGTTATCTTATTATGATACAATATTATTCTTCATCATATGTTGTTAAATCTCGCTTATCTTTCATTCATCTTTTTTTTTTTTTAAATATAAATGCCAATTATTTTTACTCCTCTTTGTGTGAAATTTATTCTCTATCAAACAATCAAACTCACTTCAAGACACTAAAAATTACTTTTTATGAGCATGGTTACCAAACATTCAATTACAAAAAATCATCATTTTCAAATAAGTGATTCCAACAGAAGTAAGATTTTCTTAATCCCTTCATATTATACTTTAAAAGAAAAAGATTTCTCTCAAGTAAGATATCTTAAAAACACCTACGC
>NW_028237305.1:0-32703 GCF_017979445.1 Akebia trifoliata
ATAGGGGAGATGAAAGGACTAAAAATGGGAGAAATCAGGGACAGTATTTACAAGCCTTCGAGTTCTTTGCGCTTAACATTAGAAATTCACCGTAACCGGATGACGAATTGTCAAACTATACAGATACAAAAATGAGGTATTTACACTTTGATACCAATTGTTGGAAAAAACTTCAATCATAATAAACATGGATATAAGATTTGATCTTCAACAAAACATAATAATCGAATCGAAACAATAAATTTAAAATACTGAGATTTGTTTTTCCGATAATCCGTGAAGAATACTTTGATCTTGATCTGTGAAGAATAGACGTACCACCCCAACTTGCCTACACCTTTGGTGATGTGAACTTTTATCTCAAGAATAGAAAAATCTGTATAGAGACCATAAGCATTATTTCCAATTTTACCTTTATGTTTTGAACAAATTACAATCCAGTATTTATATAAAATTGTATATGTGAAAAGACCACAAAATAGTTTTAATTAGAAAATAATAATAATATTCTAACACAATACCCTTATGATTTTGTTACCACGATATAAATTATTGAGTTGCCATCTAAGCCTTTGAGGACGATCTCGATAATTTGTAGATTTCATTATTTACTCTAAAAAATCAAAATAAACAACTAAACATGTATTTATTACTTGAAAACCACCATTTTATAATATATTAACTTCAACCATAGCAAAACAAATAAAACTCTAACAACATGTTCAAATCTCATAACATTTTGTTTTTCAAAGTTCAATCTAACATAAGAGCCCTAATGGCATACAATAAAATGAAACATCAAATGCTCATCAATCTCCACTCAAAATCGTCTAAGTCTCCAGGACAAGCTCATAGTAATTGTACTACATGTAGGTTGATTATGCATCTCTTTATTGATTTGCAAAACAATTAAAACTTGAAAATTTGTTTAAAGTACGCCCCTTGATTCAGTTAAATAGTCATACAATTCCTTTGTTATTAAGAAACTTAGTTTGATTTGGTAGAGACTTCAATATGTAGGTTTGCTTTCATTATTTGTCATAGAGATCACTCAAGCCAATGATAGATAAAAGAAAATTAAATAAATGATTGGGGGAGAAGAAACAAGGTCATGTGGTGGCTATCACAAGTCAATGTTGTGGACAGGGGCGGAGCCAGGATTTTCTTGTAATGGGGGCAAACTATAATTAGCTGTATAGTTGAAGAACTTGAATGGAGGGAGGTGAGGGTGTGGGGGCAAAAATTAGAGGGAGATGAGGGGTGTGGGGGCAAATGAGGTGAGAGGTGAGGGAGTGGGGACAAATGGGGCATGTAATTAGTTGAAAATATAGGGGTGTTTCAAAGTTCTGTGGGGGCAATTGCCCCCATCAGCTCCTTACTAGCTCTGCCCCTGGCTGTGGAGCATGGCTTTTACTGGTATTATTTAGTACCATCTTCATTTATATTTCTCGCTAATGTATGTATGTAGGGTTACTTTCCAAAAAAAAAAATGTATGTAGGGTTGTGGAGCAAAAGATATATTTTAATTGTCAGCACTCGCACGTGCATAATTGACCAATTCAAAAAACAAAGCAGAATTAGAAAAAGGAAAAATATAATTTGTCAGGACAATGACCGCAAAGACCTATTTCTTGATAATATATACCAAAAAGTCCCTTCTAAAAAATTATGGACTCTTTAGTACCCAATTTGTCAAATATTAGTCTAAAAAGGATTTTTATGCAAAAATACCATAATTGTCCTTTCAATGACTTTTGAAATTTAAAGAAACATATATTTGAGAATATTTAAGCTACTCCTATATTTTATAATGACATGCCCCTTAACTATGGTCATCTCTTATAGATCAATTAAAAAAAATACTTGTTTATCTTACCAAAACTAGTAATCTTTAAATCACATAGATGGTGATGACTACACCAAAGATGATGATGGAGACAAGTATGATCATCATCAAACTGGTTTGTTCTATATATATTAGATTTATTAAAATATATAAATAAATTTAAATAATTAAAACATAGTTTTAAAACTTGACTTGAATGTTCTTCGATTTGATTCAACTCAAAAATTAGCATGTCGAGACTAATGAGTGAAATAAAATTATATTGAATTTAGTTTTAAAAAAATAAAATATATACATATTTTTTTAAGAAATATTAATAACTAAATTTAGTGGTCCAAGATTTTTATTTGGCTCCCTATATTTTTAGATCAAATACTTTGTAAAGGTTTAAAAAGGGTATTTCAGGTATTTTTCTTAAAAAATCTTCAAAAGATCCTTAACAGACTAATATTTTACTCAGTGGGATTGAAATGGTCCATATTCTTTATTAGGAGACTATTCGGTACATATTCTCAATAAAGAGTCCTTCAAAGTCATTCTCCCTAATTTGTCTGCTACAAAATAAAGCTTCCTGAGTATTAGTCACGATGCACTACAATAAGGTGTAATGTGATACACCATATCATTTTTACAAAGATTAGGATAAGACAAAGATTGTTAGATTAGATTTCATGATTAAGATTAGTTTGGTGTAATGAATAATACAGGAGGAATATTCTATATTATCTATATAAAGTATAAACCCTATTAGAGTTCATATTATTGAATCAATAGGGTTCATAGTTCAATTAAATTAATCAAGACTCGATAATAAAATCCAGCCTTCTTTCTTTACTATCGACCCTCTAAAGTTGAAATAGTTACAACATTTGTACTCAACTTTTTTGCACTTGAAGATGTATCTACCTCAATGAGATTCCTTTCGCTATAAAAACCAGGTTGTTTCGGTTGGGGAATGACTTCAGTCTCATTGCACAACATTAAAACAACAGATGACATGCTCGGCCTGTCTTGGGGGCATTTTTGCACACATAAAAGACCCACTTGGATGTATCTCAACACTTGAGAGTTAGGCAACCCATCCTTCATTAATGTATCTACCAGTTCCATGGCCTTGCCTTCTATCCATAGATTCCATGCCTTGAAAAATGTCAAAGATATATACTTTTTACTCAAAAAAATAGAAAAGAATCATGTACATGCTAGATAATTAAAAAATTAATTTAGCAGACTAGGACGATGTTCATTTATGCACTTACATATCCAAGGAGGTTGAGATCATGGTCAGGATGATCGAATCCTCTGTTCTTCTTACCACTAGTTATCTCCAACACCAAAACCCCGAAGCTAAAGACATCAGATTTCATTGAAAATAGCCCTTCTAATGCATACTCCGGAGACATATAACCACTGCATTTTTTTTTATGGTTAAATAAGAGGAAAATAGACCTAAATGATGAAAATGCTTTCATAGAGTTATTTTCATGGTACTTACTATGTCCCAACCACCCTTTTTGTTTTTACTTGTGTCTCGTTTCCTGCAAAAGTTCTTGCCATGCCGAAATCAGAAATTTTGGCATTCATTTCACCGTCAAGTAGAACATTGCTAGCTTTGAGATCCCTATGGACAATTCTCAGTCTTGAATCTCTATGAAGATAAAGAAGTCCTTGAGCAATTCCTACTATGATATTGAAGCGTTTCTGCCAACTCAATAAACTACATCTTGCTTGATCTAAGACAATTTTACTAAGGTTAGCATCTGTCTACAAACTCCACTAAATAAGTAGTCTATTTATGTTAAATACATAAGTGTGAGAGAGGGACAAACCAAAGATAAAGTAATCTAAGCTTTTGTTCGGCATGTACTCGTAGATTAACATCTTTTCTTTTCTTTCAATGGAACACCCCAGAAGCCTAACTAGATTTCGATGTTGAAGTTTCGCAATGAAAATAACCTCGTTCTTAAACTCGTTGAGGCCTTGCCCAGAATCCTTTGAAAGCCTCTTAACTGCTATTTCTTGTCCTGTTAGTAGCTCACCCTATATAGATTACCATAGGTGAAATGATTATTATAAGTGAATAGGAATATGAGAATATTCATCTTGTTTAGGTTTCAACATAATTTGATTATATATATATATATATATATATATATTTATTGTGTTGGGTTCCATAGACAATGTTTTAGACAATGTGTTTTGTCTTAATAAATCAGCCTATTCTGAAATTGCTAGCCCTAATTTACAAGTTGAAGAATGTGGACCGTTCATTTTTTACCGTCAGTGTGTAACCACATTTCACAGGTTAGAAGTTTTAGAACCGGCTGATTTTTTGTGAGGATGATCTCCTCATCATAGAGATCATAAAAATTCAGCCCATTCTGAAACTTTTTTGCCATATAGGACAAAATGTTGTCTACTGAACGATGTGTCCTATATATATATAGGTCACGTTCGACAGACAACGTTAGGGAGGCAACACGAAGCCAACGCCTTTGTACTATATGACTTAACAGTTTTGTATTGGGCTGATATTTTGTGAGGATGATCTCTATAATGAGGAGATCATCCTCACAAAAAATCTGCATGTTCTGAAACTTCTAACCCCATCAAAGCTGGTTTTGAATTGTGGACCGTCAAATTTTTCCCATTAATTTGTAAACCACTTTTGATGGGGTTAGAAGTTTCAGATAGGGCTGATTTTTTGTGAGGATGATCTCCTCACCATACTGATTCTTCTCACAAAAAATTGTCACAGTTCGAAACTTTTGAGTCATATAGAAGAAATTTTGTTTCCCAACTTTGTCTCCTTAACTTTGTTTGCCAAAAGCTACCCTATGTATATGTGTGTGTGTGTGTGTGTGTGTGTGTGTGAGAGAGAGAGAGAGAGAGGCCTACCTTGTAAACAGGACCAAAACCACCCTCTCCAAGTTTATTATCACAAGAGAAGTTATTAGTGGCAGTTGCAATAGTAACAAAATCAAACAAAGCTATGTCCAGCTCCTCCATCAATTTCTCATCAATGTAATCTGTTAGACAATAAGATGCATGAGAATAATTTTCAGTGTAGGTTGTGACGGAGAATAATTTATTTAGCAATATACTTAGAATTTTTTATGTGAGTTAGGATCTGCTGACTCGTGAAGAATGAGTGATGGAAATAAACACAAAATCTCAATCGTTTAAACACAAAATCCAACACTTGATATTTATCCTCGATATATGTATCTTTCAGATATGTGTTGTGGGTTATGGGGATATGTATAAATCGAGAGTCTTGGATCTTGTGTTTACATCATTATAGATAGCTAGTATCACTATATTAGGCTACTTTCTATACCTTTGTTAATGTGATAGCTTTAATTAGGATTAATACAATACTCATCCAACTATCTTCAATAAAAAAATTTCTACATAATATTTGGTTCAGTTGTTTCCTTCATTTCCTTTTTGTTTACCATGAAAATAGTAGAAAACATCTGAAATATATGAAACCAAAGTGAGTGTAACGATATGAACTTTGAATGTATACTTTTGAAGAGAATGGACCATATTTTTTAAGGGCCTTGTTAAGTTTGTCCCAAGGGCACATGTTAAAATGCAATGCATACACTTTGGAAATTTGATTTTGTACTGAAAAATGCCCTTAAATTGGGTTTTGGATGTTAACAAGACCCTTTTTTTAATCATTCAAATATGATTTATTGGATGATTACAAGCAACTTTTAGGCTGTCCATTACGTTGTGATTCGTACTAGCCTGCTTGATATCTTACAATTAAAGCTATAGAAAATGATATATACATGCCGAGGATCAATTTTTGTGCATTTGCAGGATTTCTACCATAAGAATATACATTTATTCGTTCATAACCATCTAATGGCATAAATATAATGGTTGGTATCATAAGGCCTAAAGTTTGACCAAATTGATCTCCATGAGGAAGGTAATTTTGACAACAAAAAATGGAACCTACCTGTTTGTATTGTCCTGGTCTTCCAAATGATACAACAGATGATCAAACCCAACATAAGTATCCCCGCAACTACTGATATGGATATCATCACAGCCACTCGATTTGTCTTCTTTTTGGAATCAACATTTATCCCTTTGCCGGCCACTGTAATAAAGTTGAATGTCATGTGAGTTTGTCAATTGGACCAACATGGTAGTCCACGTGTTCGGAATGCTAAGGACTGTGTTCCAAGATTTATTATTGGAAAAAAATAAAGTGTTGGACAATACTAACGTCCCCATAAGGTCTTGGACATTAGCATTCCCCATATATATATTGGGTCTCCAAATGCTAGGTGGCTGTAAAGTTTATTTTTTATTCTATTAAAATTCTTGCTTGATTAGCAAAACATATATATTGCACAGTGTCGTCTCTAAATGAGGAATCCCTTCACTAAATTCCACCTGACTGTCACAAGAGCTTAGTTTAAGTGTAGGGACACAGCATTTAGTGGCACTCACCTTGAAGGAAAAAAGTTGAATGTAACATGGTATAAATTTTGTTCCATTTTTAATATTTAGGCAGAACATATTGATTTTAATTTTTATTTATTAGGAATAATGATTTCAAACTTTTGAATGTTTCAATTTGTTTTGGAATATTCCATGAAACATGTTTACATATATCGAACAAGATATATCTATATTTTACTACAATTTTCATATTTTTTAGAAACATATATTTCGATACTAAATTAATGACAAAACAAATTTTTTTTTTAATTGATAAGCCAGGGTTGAAGGGCCCCTCCCTGAATACAAATCACCGAGACTAGTTACAACATAGATCTTCGAGTGGTATTCTTGATAATTCTTGTTGTATGACTAAACAAATATTGCATGTTCTAAGATTCATTTTGTAAAATTACAAAATAAGAAGTTTAATTTTATGACAATGAAAGCCCTATATAATCATGAACTGGATAATTATCAAAAGAAAAACAGAACAAAAATTAACCATATATACATACCTGATTCTGAAGCCGCCATCCGAATGTAGAGATCTTGCCCGCCCGTGTTGCACCGTTTAATATCAACCAAATCCCCAAACCATAGGAGACAGCCACTACCTACTCCTCTAATGTCAGAATTAGCATAAGCAGTGCAAGAACAGTTGCTCAAGCAGCGTGCCTCACATTCCTTGAGATTCATGCTCTTGTTCATCCAAGAGCTTGATGTATCAGGCAATTTTACAGATTCAAACTTCTGAAACCAATGTCCATTCTTGTTGCAATCCAATGGTGTTCTCCTTATGCATCCACTTGACCATTGTGCAGATTTGGGCGTAAATCCCTCTACACAGTCGCAAATAGTTGCGTTATTACAAATACCATAAGCACCACAGAAGCCATACTTGTCACATTGGTCTCCCTCCGCCTTGTATTGGATCTTCCATTCTCCACCAATCCAAATAAGGTATTCAATGGCACCTGTTGAATTCAACAGAAGTCTTGTAATAATAAAATCATCATTGGTTTGCAACTTATAATACACCTCTTTTTTGTCAGAGAAAAACATGTTTTTGAGCAATGTATCCATCCAAAGTGTAGGATAACCGTTAAATGTATACCCATTCCATGGCCCCACACGATAGTTTTTGACAGATCCCTTACGCAAAATTAGCTGTGGAAATCCATGAGGATCTATTCCATAAGAGAAATCACCAGTGGAAGGGTCATCAGGGCTCTTCCAAGCTGTCAAATTCCATATCTTACCAGTTTTTAAGTTGCATCCCAGCTTCATGTCCAGTAACATTGTATCGGATGGGTAATCAAAGCTCTGCCAGATATAGCTCTTGGGATCCTGCTGGCCTTCATATTTTAACACAAGGTTCCCTGAGTCCAAGAGCTGAGCAATTGGATTCTTGGCCAACGAACTACTTGATTCTGAGGATGACCAAATAACGATTTTGGTTCGATTGACAAGTGCGAGATTTCCATTGTCGTCAATCTTTAATATTCCCGATGGATCACTAAGTGGGTTGTTTCTGTTTGCAACCCAAACTACCGTTTGAACTGGAATATTCTTGTACCATATTCCCAAGTATCGGTTTTTGGAATTACCAGGACTGAAAAAGCCTAATTCAAAGATTTGGCCCGAGGAAACTAAGGTCTGGTTGTCTTTAAGGAGTTGGTTCCGAATAAGAGTGTCTGTCGAAGTTGAGATTTTGGACAAGGAAAAGAGTAAGGTGCAGCAGAAAACAATAAAGAGAAGATCGCCCATTGAGATAAAAGTTCTCAATTTTTTAGACAGTGAAATTTTTGTAATTGTTCAGAGTGGAAACTTGAAAGATTGGTTGAGACCAAGATTGAGAAAGACAACATCATGCCTACAGCTCTCTGTCTTATATAGTCTGTAAGATCGAGGTCATGGCTCATCCATGTCATCTAGTAAACACTTTTAAGTTAAAAAAAAATAAAAAATCCTCACGTATATTAACTAATTCAAGTCTTCACAACCATTATTCACATATTTAAGAAACTCTCCAATCTTCTTAAGATTTATTATTTTGTAATGTTGTTTTGTAAAAGTACTACAATTTAGCATTCCCTAAATTATTTGTACTCCTCATACTTTGTCTAGTTAAGAGGAAACATATATTTAAGTGGCAAAAGTTATAACCGTTAAGCATATTATAATATAGGCTTTCATCTATAATCCCATCTAATTAAGTAGTTATTTCGCTATTGTGGATGTCAAATAAAACAATCCAACATTAATTCCTATCATACAGTGGAATGTGATTGATTTCTGTTCCATTTAATAACCTAACTACCCACATTAATTCTTATTTTCATCCCTCATTTGGTCTTTGGAGGTGCAATAATGCGACCGGCATCCATTGGTACGGTAAGAAGACCAGTCTGCATGGTTCAAAAAATGATGCAATCATAGTTCATGAAATTGGCTTCTGATTTATTTTCAGGGAATTAAGAATAAATTAGTTTACTGAGTTACAGATCTCATTATAAAATATAAAATAAAAATATATAATGGATTTTGTTTCATCCAATTTTCGAATTATAAAAATCTAGACTTATCAACTTTGCCAAGATTTTTTGATAGATGGTACCTGTCATCTTTGACCTCAAACGAGTTAATGTGATGGGCAAGTCACATTGACTGATCTCACTTGATCATCTCCAAGACTAACTAAGATGACAAGCTATAAAGATATGGGTAAACGTGGTGACAAACAATCTTGACCGATGCTTAAGTTCATGCAAGCGAAAAAGATAATTTATTTGATAAAAAATTTCTGTTTTCAAAGAGTAGGTTTGTGTCCTATATGTTAAATAATTTGAAACTATTATTAACACCACGATTTGGGTTTAATACCCTTTAAATTATAGGCTCATATTAACCATATCATAGGCGATTATGAATATCTTTACTAATTTGACTAACAATGCCACTTGATTCAGTTCCTTTGTTATTAAGAAACTTAATTTTGTTTGGTAGAGACTTCAATGTGTAGGTATGCTTTCAGTATCGGTTATAGCGATCACTCAAGCCAATGACATAAATAAGAAAATTAGATAAATGATAGGGGGGGGGGGGGGGGGAGAAGAGGGAACGTCGTGTGGTGACTATCTCAATTCAATGCAGCGGAGCATGACTGTTACTGAAACTGATTAGTACTTTCAGTATTAGTTATAGCGATCACTCAAGCCAATGACATAAATAAGAAAATTAGATAAATGATAGGGGGGGAGAAGAGGGAACGTTGTGTGGTGACTATCTCAATTCAATGCAGCGGAGCATGACTGCTATAGATACTGATTAGTACCATCTTCATTTATATTTCTCAGTAATGTATGTAGGGTTTTGGCGCAAAAGATTTTTTTTAATTGTCAGCACCTGCATGAGCAAAATTGACCAATTCAAAAAAGAAAAAAGAAAGCGAAAAAAAAAAGACTTGTATTGTATTAAGAAAATCAATTAAGAATCATGAATAAAATCCAATCTTCTTTTTTTACTATCGACCCTCTAACATCTAAATAGTTACCATATTTGAACTCAACTTTTTCCCAGTTGAAGATGTATCTGGCTCAATGTGACTCCTTTCAATATAAAAATCGGGACATTTCTGTTGGAGCATGATTGAAGTCTCGCTACATAACATTAAAACAACAAATGACATGCTTGGTCGGTCTTCCGAGTGCTTTTGCACACCTAAAATGCCTACGTGAATGTATCTCAACACTTGAGACTTAGGTAACAATCCAAGGCCTTGCCTTAATTCCATAGTTTCCATGCCTTGAAAAAAAAACAAATAACAAACATATATATTCACTTTTTACACATCAAAAAATAGAAAATTTTATTTAATTTAGAAAAGGTTGAAAAGACTTTACACTTACATGTCCAAGAAGGTTAAGATCATAGTGAGGATGATCAAACCCTCTATTCTTCTTCTTGATTATTTTATACATTTAAATCTCAACACGATAACTATTTTGTCCCTGGTCGGTTGTAATGCTTGCAAAAGAGATGCAGAGATTAAGATTAAGAAATGGACTTTGGGTAAGTCGAATTCGTTCCACAGGGACAACGAAGATTCAAATATTCATTCGATTAGAAACCAAAACAAAGCTTTGAAACAGATTGATTTAAAAACAAAACTGATTTGTTGCACAAATAAGATGGAAATTAACTTGCAATTTGAAATAAAAACAGAAAGTAGAGATTGAAGATATAAGAAAGGAGGTTTAGAGAAATCAAATCAGCTTTTGCAAACTATCCATAATGTAGATCAATTCCAAGAATAACTCAATCCATGTAGCAAGTCATTGCTCATGGATCGGAAGGTGGAGCGGTTTAATTATTAAAGGTAACCAAGAGACATTCATGAAAATTCAGATTTAATTGAGATTGCCTAGCTTATATTCAGATTCTTCACAAAGCATAGCCGTTCTTGAGCTTATCTAAGTAATGGCTATCAAAGTTTGAATCAAAAATATAAGTAGATCATCTAATCAAAGTAGAATTTCTAGAATAGTAAACATGTAAGCAAAATAAGGAATTAAAACTACATTAGAGGGATAAACTTGCTTCGGCATCATTGATCTCTCTAAAGAGGATCTAGCCGATCATCGCAAGGATCATATTGCAACAATACTAAAAAGCAAAGAGAAGATGGGAGAAGAAGATGAAGATGCAACTTGATTCCTTCTTGAATGGATCTCTCAAAAGAGTTACAATAGAGCCAATGGCTTACTCTTGATGTTCTCACTACACTCAAGATCTCACCAAAAGGAAAAATTACAGAAAATTAAAAGAAGAAAAAATCAAAACTTATGGAACAAGAGAAGAAGAGAAGAGCCCCCAATTTATAACATTTGTATTCGGGTAATCGGGTCAACTTTTCGGATGATTTGCTTCGAACTACCCAATCAGTTACAACCACCGAAGCTTCTAGAAGCTTCTGTAAAAATCTCGAGACAAATTCCTCGAGATGACCGCGGCGCGGTCATGCCTAGCCGCGGCGCGGTGACGTGGCGCCCAAATCGACCGAGATTTTTCTGGAAACTTCCCTTCGACTCGTGTATTGTAACCGTAATTGTTTCGCGATTTGTTGGCTTCCACGTGCGCTACAATTAACACTAATATATCATTAGCTTTATTAATTTGGATAAATAAAATAATTTTGCAATTATTTAAAGGAACTAACATTTATGCAATGGTAATCTTAATGCAATTACGGTCCCAAAATCGAATAATTGGGACCTTATCACACCCCCAAACCTCAATTTTGCTAGTCCCGAGCAAAACTTAAATGTAAACAACTCCTCTTTCGTGAGGTTCCCGACTGCATTTAGCTTATGCAGTAAGCCCTTAAACCCCTAGGTTACCCCTAGTGGACGAGTTTGACTCGTGAGGGTTTGCAGTGAATATACCCACAAAATTCTAACATTTTAAAAGATAACAACTTCAAAATTATTGTATATAATGCCATCACACCAATTTTCAGAATCCAGTCAAAGGTCTATTTGAGTAAAAATTCTTTTTATTCCTCATTTTCAGAAATATCTTGAGTGTGTGCACAAATTTTTCTGATTGTAACATAAATTTTTCGGAACAAGGTTTCCCTTCTTAACTACTAAAATGTATGGGTCTGCCTAAATTCTAACTCGAAACTGAGCCTCCTGTCTGGGATTGTGAGAAGTATGGATGTTCACTTTAATACCTCTAAGGGGCTTTATCTGTGATATTCCAGTGTACTCACGTTTTTACCATTGACGGCTTTCACCCTACTGAACTATTTTGGTCCCATTGGACTCTTTTTACAATTTGCACTTTTTCAGTTCTAACCTTCACATCTTTCTGCTTTTCTTTTCCAACATTTTTCACGCTTTATCATTTTTCTGATATTCTTTTTTTCAAAAAGGGTAGCCCTTTTCAAGGTACCCAGTCTAATCCTATGGTTGCTGTCTTCAAAAATATCAACTACAGTTCTGTTTTTCTTCTATTCAGCCAACCAAAGGACAAGGAGGTCAAAGTTCATTATTTTTCAAGCTTTCCCTCTCATTCTAGACAGTGAAGAAGACAACTCTTAATCCAAAATAACTTTTTCACTACAATCAGAAGTGACGTGAATTTTGTTTTTCAAAATATCTTGTTTTTGAGGAATAAGAATTTATAAACAAATTGGACATGAGCCTTAGTTTTAAAAATTTGTATGATGACAGTACATATAAACATTTTGATGAAGGTATTTTTGAAAAATGTACCGAAAACAATGTAAAAAATTTTTTTTTTAATTGAAATGTGCTATCCACACCCCCAAACCTAAATTTAACATTGTCCTCAATGATTAAAGAGTAGAGGTTTAGAGTACACCTGAAGGCGGATGTCATTACGTTGTAAAAGTTGTAGGTACAACCAAAAGAAGTGTTCCACACAAGGTGTAAAAGTGAAAAGCACACTACACAGGGTGTACACGTGAAGAAAGTGAGTAAATGCAAAAAATTGAAAAATAAATCCTACATGGTCATGCAAAATGTACAGAAATCAAGGGTTGCCTCCCGAAGTAGCGCTAAGTTTAATGTCTTCAGCCAGACCTAGAACTGGAGCTAATCCTGGTACACAGGATTACTCAAAATGAATCTTTTTCGGATGAATGAGGGAGAGTCTGAAATGGCTTCAGCCTTTGGCCATTGACTTGGAAGATATTTCCATTGGCTGGATTGAGTACCTCGATGTTTCCATGAGGGTGAATATTGTGGATCAAAAATGGTCCAGTCCAACGGGACTTTAATTTCCCTGGAAATAAATGAAGGCGAGAGTTATACAAGAGCACTTTCTGGCCTACGTGGAAAGATTTTCTCTGAATGTGCTATCATGCCAGATTTTCGTTCGATCTTTGTAAAGTTTTGCGCTATCGTAAGCATCATTCCTTAATTCTTCCAACTCAGTGAGTTGGAGTTTTCTAAGCTCGCCGGCCTTCGCTAGATCAAAATTTAAATGTTTGATCGCCCAATAAGCTCGATGCTCAAGTTCGACTGGCAAATGACAAGCTCTACCAAAGATTAACCGATAAGGGGACATTCCTATTGGAGTTTTGAACGCTGTTCTGTAGGCCCACAAGGCATCAGATAATCGTAAGGACCAATCTTTACGAGTCGGATTGACGGTTTTTTCAAGAATGGTTTTGATCTCACGATTAGAAATTTCGACCTGCCCACTGGTTTGTGGGTGATACGGAGTAGCTACCTTATGAGTGATTGAATATTTACGCATCAAGCTTTCGAAAACTCGGTTACAGAAATGTTTCCCTCCATCACTAATGATAGCACGAGGGGTACCAAATCGGGCAAACACTGTGTTTTTGAGAAATTGAACAACAACCTTATGATCATTCGTTCGACAAGCTGTGGCTTCAACCCATTTGGACACGTAGTCGACTGCGACTAAAATGTATTGGAATCCGTGTGAAATGGGGAAGGGACCCATGAAGTCAATACCCCAAACATCGAAGATTTCGATGATCAAAATTGGTTGTTGGGGCATCTCATTTCTTCGACTGATTTTTCCTAGACGTTGACATCTATCACAAGATTTAGCAAAGAGATGAGCGTCACGAAAGATTGTGGGCCAATAAAAACCACACTGTAAGATTTTAGCTGCTGTTTTCTTTCCTCCAAAATGCCCACCACAAGCATGATTGTGGCAGAACTCGAGAATACCACTTTGTTCTCTCTCATCAACACACCGACGAATTATCTGGTCTGGGCAGTATTTAAATAAATATGGATCATCCCAGAAGAACCATTTGGCTTGGGCGAGGAAACGCAGACGATTTTGTTTACTCCAAGAGGTGGGAGTTTGACCTGTCACCAGGTAGTTGACAATGTCAGCGTACCAAGGTGTGTCAGAAATAGAAACTGCCATGATTTGCTCGTCAGGAAAATTTTCAGAAATCGGAAGAGAGTCAGAGAGAGTTTCAACTACTAGCCTAGATAGGTGGTCTGCAACCACATTTTCGCATCCCTTTTTGTCTCGAATTTCGAGATCAAACTCTTGAAGAAGAAGGATCCATCGTATCAACACCTCGCTTTTGCATCCTTCTTGGCAAGAAGGTATTTCAGCGCTGCGTGGTCAGTGAAAATGACTACTTTGGACCCTATAAGATAGGAACGAATTTATCTAAGGCAAAAACTACTGCTAGTAGTTCCTTTTCCGTGGTGGAATAATTGAGCTGGGCATCATTAAGCGTCTTGCTGGCATACTGGATGACATGGGGGAGTTTTTCAACTCGTTGCCCCAATACAGCACCTATAGCGTAATCGGATGCATCACACATCACCTCAAATGGGAGATCCCAATTGGGTGGTTGGATAATAGGTGCTGAGGTCAACTCAGTTTTCAGTTTCTCAAAGGCGGATAAACAAGCGGTAGAAAACTCGAAAGAAATGTCTTTGGCTAACAAATCACACAGGGGTTTTGAAATTTTTCCGAAGTCTTTGATGAACCTTCTATAAAACCCTGCGTGCCCTAGGAACGAACGAACTTCTTTCACAGTTCTAGGTGGAGGGAGATTTGCGATGAGATCGACTTTGGCTTTATCTACCTCAATTCCTTTGTGGGAAATAATGTGCCCTAGAACTATCCCAGAGGTACCATGAAGTGACACTTCTCCCAATTTAGCACAAGGTGCTTCTCTCGACATCTTTTCAAAACTAGCTTTAAATGATTCAAACAGTCATCAAAACTCGACCCAATACAGAAAAATCGTCCATGAAGACTTCAAGAAAGTCTTCGACCATATCAGAAAATATACTCAACATGCACCTTTGAAAGGTGGCAGGAGCATTACATAGCCCAAAGGGCATACGTCGATAGGCGAAGGTCCCAAATGGACAGGTAAACGTTGTCTTTTCTTGGTCTTCAGGAGCAATTGGGATCTTGTTTGTATCCCGAATATCCATCAAGAAAACAGTAATAAGCATGACCGGCTAAACGTTCAAGCATCTGATCGATGAATGGAAGAGGGAAGTGATCCTTACGTGTCATCGTATTCAGTTTTCGGTAGTCTATACACACTCTCCATCCGGTTTGGACTCGAGTAGGTATGAGTTCATTATCCTGATTTGTCACAACTGTGACACCTGACTTTTTAGGGACAACCTGAACTGGACTAACCCATTTACTATCCGAGATGGGGTATATAATACCCGCATCTAAAAGTTTGATGACTTCTTTTCGGACGACCTCTTGTAACACCGGATTGAGTCGCCTCTGTGGTTCTCTCGATGGTTTGAAATTTTCCTCAAGATGAATTTGATGCATGACCACAGAAGGACTGATGCCTTTGATATCAGCTATGGTCCACCCAATAGCTTCTCGATTTTCGCGCAGAACGTCAAGTAACCGATTTTCTTGTGATTTTTCTAGAGTAGGGGAGATAATGACAGGAAAAGTTTCAGCATTACCCAAAAATGCGTATTTCAGCGTATCAGGCAATTGCTTTAACTCAAGCTTTGGAATTTCTTCCACTATTGGGGATGACGAGAGAGAGGACAGACTCTGAATTTTTGGCTGCCAATCCATCATAGGGACGGATTCAAGAAGAGAGTTCACCTCCCTGATGGATTTCTCAGTATCGAACTCAAGGCCGAATTGGCCAAAATACTCTTCTAGCGGATCCGTGTTCTCCGCTTCCTCAAAAGTGCTACTGACTAGGGTGTCGATCATGTTGACTTCTTCCAAATCATCCATGTCAGTAGATTGAAACTTATTTTGGAAGACATTCATTTTGACCTTCATGTCCCCAAATGATAGGGTCATGATACCATTGCGACACTTGATGACTGCATCGGAAGTGGCTAAGAAGGGTCTTCCTAAGATGACTGGAACATGAGAATTTGGGTTAATGACAGGTTCAGTGTCAAGAACCACGAAGTCGGCAGGAAAGTAGAAATCCTTCACCTTGATAATCACATCCTCCACTATTCCCTTGGGAATCTTCACCGATCTATCTGCTAGACTCAGAGTGATATCCGTAGGTTTAAGTTCACCTAAACCTAATTGCTGGTAGACTGAGAAAGGAAGAAGATTCACACTAGCCCCAAGATCTAATAGACATTTCTCAATCATCGTTTCTCCAATGTGCACAGAAATTGTAGGACAGCCTGGGTCCTTGAATTTAGGAACAATTGTCTGCTGAATCAGACAGGAAGACTGGGCTGTCATCACGGCCTCTCTTGGCACAGGAGTTTTTCGCTTCACTGTGGTGAGATCCTTGAGAAACTTGGCATATGAGGGAATTTGACGAATTGCGTCAAGGAAGGGAATATTTATTTGAACATTTTTGAATACTTCTAAGATTCCTTCCAATTGTTTTCCCTTTTTGTTGTCTAGAAGTCTATGAGGGAACGGAGCTTTGGGAATGATTACTCGACTTTCGAGAGGAGGAGGTGTTTCCTTAGACTGGTCTTCTTTTTCTGTGGAAGGTGCACTAGAGGTTGTTTCTTTGGATAGAACCTCCTCAGGCATTTCTACTTTATTGTCCACCAATTTGCCAGATCGTAAGGTGTGGACGGCTTGGACAGAATTAGAGGGACCTGCCTGACTATTGATTTCATACTGTCCTCTTGGAACAGTTCCTGCTGGATTAGGCACAGTTTGACTGGGAAACTGGCCTTTGTTTTTCTCTCCTATGGATGAAGCTAACTGACCCATCTGAACCTCTAAATTTTTGATTGCTTGCGCAGTGACCTGGTTGGTCTGAGACTGGTTCTGGGTAGTTTGGATTTGTTGATGTATGAGTTGCTGTTGTTGCTTTAAGATCTCAGCCATCATTGATTCCAATGCTGAGTTTGGTTGAGCAACAGGAGGAGAGTAATTGGTCATAGGGTCGACAACGATCGCCCGTTGATCAGAATTTTGAGGTGAAGAATAGGATGGCTGCGGAACCAAAGATAGGTTCGCACTGGCATGAGTTTGACGATTGAAATTTTTCTGAAACCCTGGAGGACCTCCTGATTGGATAGGTTCACTTTGTCGATAGGAGAAATTGGGGTGAAACCTATTATCGGGATGGTACGTCTGACTATAGGAGTTAGGAGTGGGTTTCCTATACGTGCTGTAATTTCCAACAGCATTGGCTTGCTCTGACTGCGAGAGAGTCAAGGTGGGACAATTCTCTGTAGAATGATTGAAATTCTCACACAGCTGACATGATGAAAATGTCTCTGTGGCAACTTGTAGAATTGGAGTGGCTTCGTGGAAATTGGATTTGACACTAAAGCGTCGAACTTCTTATTGAGACTTTGTAAGCTACTCACAAGGCTATTCATGACACTCTTAAGTTCAGGATCAGACTTAACCTCATACATGCCCGGCTTCTTGACTCCTAAATCTCCTCTATCAAAATCCCCTATGTTTGTGCTCCAATTTCGAGCATTCTCAGCCAATTCGACTAAGAATTCATAAGCTTGATTAGGAGTTTGATTCATGAATTTACCCTGATGCATAGACTCGAGAAGAATACGCTGGGCTGTTGGGAGACCTCGGTAAAAGAAATTAACTAATTGGGCTTTGTCTATCCCATGATGTGGACATTTGACAAGAAGGTCATTGAACCTTTCCCAAGTCTGGAGAGAATTCTTCATCCGGTCTTCCCTTGAAGTTCCGAATGGCATTTTTGAATTGTTCCGTCTTCGCCATAGGGAAGAATTTGGCCATGAATTTTCTCGACAACTCATCCCATGTAGTGATAGAGTTGGAGGACAAGGAATTTAACCAAGCCGCAGCATGGTCTTCGAGGGAAAGAGGGAATAACCTAAGCTTGACATTCTCATCGTCGAGGTGACCATTTTTGAATGTTTGGCATAAGGTCAAGAATTTATTGAGGTGATTGTACGGTTGTTCGCTTTCGAAACCGTGGAATTTGGGCAGCATATTGATGGTGGCTGCCCGAATTTCAAATTGTGCCACGTTAGCAGCAGGTAAAATTATACATGATGGAGGGTTGGCAGTAATAGGTGCGAACAACTCATTGAGCGTTCGTTGATCCTCATGGATGTGATGAGGTGGAAGTGGATGTGGATCCATTTCTGGGACTGGTGGAGTGAGAACGGTGTTGCTTTCTCTTCTAACCTTAGGTAGAGGGTGAGACCTTGTGATCTCCGGATCAAATACAATTGGATTTTTCTGCGATCTCCTACCTAACATACACTACCAAATTGCACACAATAGGAGGAGAAATTCACACGTGAGAACTGGGTGCCTATTACTAGACAGCTCCTAACTGGTTCAAAGGATTAATCAAAGCCTCCAACCCAAATCTCTGAAATCGGAACAGCCAGTTTAATCTCCAGAGGAGAGGTGGCGCACAATGCTGAGCAAGGGCACTCTTAGATCACCTCTCGTCTTGAATAGACGTAGTCTATCCCCTGAATTCACGTAGAACTACAGGGCAAGATTGCGCTAGGCACTGTTCACGATCAAGAAGTGCAATTGGTGCAACTTTTGATTAGCTTTGCTTAATGAGCTCGATGGAACCTAGAGTCCAGTCTAATCAAATTTTAATTAATTAATTTGCTGTGAATTTGATTTTCCTAGAAGGGCAAGATATCGGTAATGAACTCCGATTCTTATCTTATGGTGCCATCCTCGTAAGGGTGCCCTTGTTACTATGTGCAATCCAATGTGTACAGATTAGTCACTCAAAAGCAATACAGAAACTCACTAGCGAGTGATGCGTGAGTGTTTCGAAATTTACCTCCCGTTCTAGACGGGGGATGATCGAGTTGAGTCGACTCGGGCCACCAACACCAAATTTGGTGTACGAACCCGAGGGGCTGAGATAGTTTCGTCCCACTATCGTCCGTCCCTAAATCTATTACAATCCGAGCCCTCTCGGATGAAATTAAAAATTAATACAAGTTCAAGTTCCTAATACAAGTTGGTTTCTAAAAAAAAAATAAAATGCAGAGAATTGAAAATTGCTGATCTTCTTGGTGATGGAACCAATTTAGTGGATAAAAATTCCACGTGTCGCCTTTCGTCAATTTCCGTCGACTTCCGTCGAGTCCTTCACCTGAACAGAACAAAATTATTCAAATCAGAATACTAAGAAAAAAAAAACAATATGACCATTACAATGTCCATGATGTCAGAAACTTGTCCAACAAAAATCAGCAGAAAATGTTGCCACGTCACCGCGGCGCACCAAGGAGAAACCGCGGCGCGGTAAAATTTTGATGAAAATCGATTTTTCAAATTGGAAATAGTTTCTGATATCCTGAGGATTGTAATGAAATTTTTTTCAATTTTTTTTCTGTTCGTTTGGCTTCTGTTTCAAGCAAAACACATTCGGTTCTGTTTCGGAAACTGTTTCGGATACTTTCCGAATTGAAGAATGAATCAACTCGCTGTCCCCGGCAGCGGCGCCATTTTGATCGGTTGTAAAGCTTGCAAAAGAGATGCAGAGATTAAGATTAAGAAATGGACTTTGGGTAAGTCGAATTCGTTCCACAGGGACAACGAAGATTCAAATATTCATTCGATTAGAAACCAAAACAAAGCTTTGAAACAGATTGATTTAAAAACAAAACTGATTTGTTGCACAAATAAGATGGAAATTAACTTGCAATTTGAAATAAAACAGAAAGTAGAGATTGAAGATATAAGAAAGGAGGTTTAGAGAAATCAAATCAACTTTTGCAAACTATCCATAATGTAGATCAATTCCAAGAATAACTCAATCCATGTAGCAAGTCATTGCTCATGGATCGGAAGGTGGAGCGGTTTAATTATTAAAGGTAACCAAGAGACATTCATGAAAATTCAGATTTAATTGAGATTGCCTAGCTTATATTCAGATTCTTCACAAAGCATAGCCGTTCTTGAGCTTATCTAAGTAATGGCTATCAAAGTTTGAATCAAAAATATAAGTAGATCATCTAATCAAAGTAGAATTTCTAGAATAGTAAACATGTAAGCAAAATAAGGAATTAAAACTACATTAGAGGGATAAACTTGCTTCGGCATCATTGATCTCTCTAAAGAGGATCTAGCCATCATCGCAAGGATCATATTGCAACAATACTAAAAAGCAAAGAGAAGATGGGAGAAGAAGATGAAGATGCAACTTGATTCCTTCTTGAATGGATCTCTCAAAAGAGTTACAATAGAGCCAATGGCTTACTCTTGATGTTCTCACTACACTCAAGATCTCACCAAAAGGAAAAATTACAGAAAATTAAAAGAAGAAAAAATCAAAACTTATGGAACAAGAGAAGAAGAGAAGAGCCCCCAATTTATAACATTTGTATTCGGGTAATCGGGTCAAATTTTCGGATGATTTGCTTCGAACTACCCAATCAGTTACAACCACCGAAGCTTCTAGAAGTTTCTGTAAAAATCTCGAAGACAAATTCCTCGAGATGACCGCGGCGCGGTCATGCCTAGCCGCGGCGCGGTGATGTGGCGCCCAAATCGACCGAGATTTTTCTGGAAACTTCCCTTCGACTCGTGTATTGTAACCGTAATTGTTTCGCGATTTGTTGGCTTCCACGTGCGCTACAATTAACACTAATATATCATTAGCTTTATTAATTTGGATAAATAAAATAATTTTGTAATTATTTAAAGGAACTAACATTTATGCAATGGTAATCTTAATGCAATTACGGTCCCAAAATCGAATAATTGGGACCTTATCAGTCCCAATAGAATCAATCAAACATATATCTTAAACAATCATTCATGAACAAAAATCTATTTCAAGTTATCGTTACTTACCTTGTGTCATTGCTAAACCTTTAATCCAATGATTTTGAATATGCTCCATTTAATCTCCTCTTTTCTCGTACTTTGCAAAATCTTAATCAAATTAATCTTTTCTTCTAGACGCACCTTCTCCCTTTCTTCTATTTGGATTGGTTAAGTTTTTGTGATCGATGGATATCACTTCCTTTATTTCAACGTTTTTGACGTTTTGTGTCCTTTGAACAACTCTAATATAGGATTAACCAATCCCTTTTATAAATGAAAGTTGAGGGTCTAGATTAATTCTTTTAATAGCTTTCCTATCTATCAAGGTTTCCTACTAATTCCTTAAAGAAATAATTCTAATGATATTAGATTTCTATTTAAAATTGATATCTATTATATTATAAAATCCACCTGCAATTTAAAAACTAAAATCATGGAGGTCAATGAGGCCAAAACGTCACATGGGTTTTACCATTCTCTAACTTGGCCCATTAGACAGATTGTGCTAATGTTAAATTTTAAAATATTTTGAAAATTGACTCAACTTTAAGATTCTATAATAAAAAAACATTTTATATGTGATCACGACTTTTAAAATCATTAATATTCTCAATATATAATTAGATTCATTAATGTCATATTTCGATTAAATATTAATTTGAGTTATGGCGATTGTATGTCATCTATGCCATACTTCCTTTCATATACCACGCCATCAATACCCTATCTGATATAACCTTTAATTGAGCTTCTTTCACTTTGTCTTATCAAGACATTTTCTATATTACTTAAATCCAAACAAAATATGCACAGTATAATTGGAAATAGAAATTAAGTAAAAACAAACTTTATTCAGTACTAATATTAATGTCAATTACATAACCACTTCAAAGTAATCTATTCCATATATATAAAAGATTTCCCAAAAGACCCATCCTGGTAACATGTTATTCATAAACTTTTGTTGATAACTACTTTGTTAATTGATCAGCTATCATTTGGGTGATACTAATATTTTCTAATGACACTAATTATTTTTAGACTATTTTTTTAATTATCAAATACTTGACTTCCATATGTTTCGCATCATTCGAGTACGTTCCATTCTTAGAGAAAAACATAACTACGGTATTATCATAATATATCTTCAATGGCTTAACTACAGAGTTGACAACTCCAAGTTTTGATATAAACTTCCACAGCCAAAGAGTATGATTTGTTGCCTCAAAGCATGTCACGAATTCAACCTCCATAGTAGATAGAATAATAATACTCTACTTCACACTCCTCCATGAGATAACTCCTTTTACTAGTAGAAATACAAAATCCAATGTAGATTTTTTATTATTATAACATTACGTAAAATTTGAATCTGAGTACTTGATCACCTCTAGATGATCTGATCTCTTGTAAGTGAGCATATAGTCTTTTGTCCCTTGTAAAACTTCATAACTTTCTTTGTAGTTTTCCAATGATTTATTCTTGAGTTAGTTTGATATCTTCCTAATATTCCAACTACAAAATTGATATCTAGTCTAATATAGGTCTAAGCATACATCAAACTCCCAATAATTGAATCGTATGGAATATACTTCATCTACTCCCTTTCTAAGTAAGTTGCGGACATTGAATAAAATTGAGCTTGTCTCCTTTCCCGATAGACGCATCACTATTAGATTAAGATTGTATATTATATCTCTCTAAGACACTGTTAATATAATCTTTTTGAGACATTCCTAATAATTATTGAGATTGATTCCTAAGGATTTCTATGCCAATGACATATGTTGCCTCACCTATATCAACTATCTTAAAATTCTTAGTGAGATAATTTTTGATTTCATACAAAAAATCAAGATACTACTAGTTAACAAAATATCATCGACATATAAAATTAACATAATAAACTTGCTCCCACTGATCTTTAAATATATACACTAGTCAATAATATTTTTCTTAAATTTGAAAAAGATAATGGTATCATTAAACTTTATGTACCATTATCTTGAAACTTGTTTAAGTCTATAAATGAATTTCTTAAGTCTATTGGCTAAACTTTCATTTTCCTTTTTTTGATACTTCAAGTTGTTCCATGTAGATCTTTTCATCTAAATTTTCATTTAAGAAAGCTATTTTCACATCTATCTGGTGTAACTCTAAATTATAACTCTTCTTTCATGACATCCATCAACTTGATAAAATTATTACTTTTTATTACTTGTGAAAATGTAACCAGATCTTTATTTATCCCAATATCAAAGTCAAATTCTTGCAGATACACCACGTAATCATTTGAAATAATAGGTTTTCTTACTCTGAAATATCTTCTCAAAACTACTAGTGGTGAATCTTCAGTTACAATGGTTGAGTCTTTATGAAGTGGTGAACAAACTTGCTCTAACTGTTGTTCAGTTTCCTTAAGTTGTTGAAAATCTTAGAATTAATAGTTTCATGAAGATTAAGATGTAGTAGGATATCCATTTTTATTTTCTCGAGAGTTATTTTACGTGGATCAAAACTCCTACTAATCTCACTATTTTTCAAGAATCTGGCGTTTCTAGTTTCAACTATTCTCGTACTGTGGTTAGGACAGTAAAACATGTATCCTTTAGACTTTCCTGAATTACCAATGAAATATTCAAATATGGTCTTGGGATCAAATTTCCTTTCCTATGAGTTATGGATCCTTATTTCTACTGGACAACCCCAAGCATTACAAGAACAATCGTTCAAGTAGTACACCTCACATTCCTTGAGATTCATGCTCTTGTTCACCCATGAGCTTGATGTATCAGACAATTTCACAGATTCAAAATTCTTAAACATACCCTACAAAATTTTAGTTTTTTAGCGGGGGTCAAAAACCGCCGCTATTAGTAATAGTGATGGCCACGTGTAACGCCACTATAGGCGGTGTCGCTAAAGGTCATATGAGCCCTATAGTGGCGGTCAAAAACCGCCGCTAATAGCTTGTATTACCGTCGCTATAGTTATGAGTGGATCTTATAGTGACGGTCAAAAACCGTCGCTAATATGTTGTATTACCGTCGCTATAGATATAAATGAGTCCTATAGTGACGGTCAGAAACCGCCGCTAATTAGTTTTTTACCATAACTATAAATACAATTTTGAATGCTTATAGTGGTGGTAATGGCCACCGCTAATAAGATTTATTTATTTTTTTTTTTTTATTATTTCTTTTATTTTAAAATTATTTGTAATTAAATACCTATTTTTATACAACCTGTCAATTAAACTCAATTACTTAGTAAATCAATTAGTTAAGAGGAAAGTACAATAAAATAATAAGTCGATTGAATTAAGAGCCAATGCTTATAAATCCATGTTTGATGCTTAGAAATCCATGTTTATCACTCAAAAAATAAAGCTATCTATCTTGGTTGTTGTTGTGGACACTGATCATTGTCGGGTTGATTGTGCTGCTCATCAACCTACATTCATATACATTAATCAAATTAGTCATATAAATAAATATTTATTTATTAATAAAATATTTTAAAACACAACATATTCTATTATCGGTGGGAATTTACCTTTCTCATTAGAGTAATGATCAATTCCTTGAGTCTCTCTACCTCGGCATCTCTCGCAATTTGTTGTTACTCTAAAGACTCTAATTTCTTCTTCAACCTATGTACCTCAGCAGAATCGCTAGAGGAATTTTCAGAATATGACGTAAATAATTTGCTAGGAGTCGGTCCCAGGCCGACACCACGAACACGACCATGTCTATCAGGACTCAAGACTTGAGATAATACATCATTTCGACCTGTAATATCTTGAGAGTCTTCTGGTAATAAACTCAAAAGTTCTTTTATCTTGTCCTTTAAAATATTTTAAAAATTCTTAGTATCTTCAAATTCAGATATTAACATAATTGATTAATGCTTGATGAAAATTATCTAAAATTAAACTTACAATCTTTTCCGCCATGACCAAATCATTGGGCTTGTGTGTCATGAGAAATAAGATTGTTCGACTTGGCTCAGTATTTTGTTGAACTCTTTAATTTCTATGTGCATCACATTAAGACAATAACAACAAGATTAGTTTATAATATAAATAATTGGGCACAGAATTGATAGACAACATAATAAAAATATATATATACCTCATCATATCTTCCCCACAGGTTGTCCATGGCTAGCTCGCATTATTTCAAACCTTTCTCCGGACTTTAGATTCTATAATGAGAGGCATCGAATGCGGCCTCTTTTTCTTTTCGACTTTGTCCTCTCACCAAATGAACTCTGTCCAGGTTCCATCTGCAAATGTAAAGTGCAACAGAAAAATGAATTATTTATTCACATAATTATGTTTTATGTACTAATTGTGGAAAAGCATATACAACAAGTTATGCTTTATGTACTACTAAAACAATTTAGATTCATTAACACATCATACAAGGACTAGCATTAAAAAGAAAAATTTGTCAAGTTGTTAAGTTGAGTCAATATAAGGTTCAGCATTCTCACATGAGTCATAAATGAGAAAACAAAAGCATTCATGATATGAAAGATTTCTTAAGTGCACAAGTGATTTACCTGTCTTGTAGAAAAGTGTCTTTGGCAATCCTCTTATCTACTACTGCAACATTTGCATAACAGGCAGATTTCACAAATTGAAGTGTTTTCTATTCTGCCGATGTCCATTGATCCAGCTCTGTGAAGATTTCAACCCATTGGATTGTAGCTCCTAAATTCCTGCATATTTGCATGCTTTAAAATCTCATTTACATATTCATTTCCAGAAAATGAAGCATGATGAACAAGTTGAGAAGCATCTGCTATGAAGGTAATGCATGTCCAAAATGAACAAAACCAGTATAGTAGTGTTTAAGATATTATCTATTGAATGAAATAGAAAGAATAACAGGAAGGATGTGTGCTGCCAGAGCAAGCATAATTATGCTACATAGCACTATAAAAATGCAATGCGAGAATCCGAGAATCTGATAATCAAATGGATAACAGTGTAGTATTTTTATAAGAAAACTTTTTTAGCCTAAACAGGTCCTTTGAAAAAATTTATTTCCAGAAAAAAGATCAGCCAAACAAATTTTATCCAAATGAGCCTTAAAATAAATTTCCATTAAGAAGGTGTGTAAAAGATACAAACATACCAAGAATATAGCAACAAATTCTAAAAAAATGAATGCAGGTGAGAAGGAATGTATATTCTGATGGTTGTTTAATTACAGACCATTGAGAAATTTATGGAGGTGTGTTTAAGGAGTGCTAAGTGACCAACTCGCCTAAAGCAAGTTAAAAAGGATAAACTTTTTAAGATGGCAGCAAGACCATCTGACTTAATATTTATTTATTTTTCATTTTAAAACAATCCCACAAAATCCCATTTTTAACTACTAAACAAGTCCTACAAATTGCGTGTTTGAACCCAAAAATAAATCCCCAAAGAGCCAGTTGTTTGACAACTCGAGAATGTCCCACCAGATGTGGATTTTTGCTGTGGAAGCAGTCTACAATGATGATAAAGTTAGTCCCAACTTGGTGTAAAATCAGTCCATAAGTTTGAACAGTGTACCACAACTTAAATGTGGTTAGAAATGTTGCATCACTGAGACAACAAAAAAAGGAACAAAAGGTCTCCTTCACTTGAATACAAGAATAGAAAGAGAACTTCCATATGGGATTAAGTTTTATCTATCTAATCATGCAGCAGTTAATGAATCAGATTTAGTTAAATCATGTTTGAACACAGAAATGTTAAATTATGGTTGAAAACCATAACTATGGAGACCGAGATTTGCATCCAATAAATCAGATCAAACTTGAATTTATTTCAAAATCACGTTACTAGTACTTTATGCAATGTGCAGTTTGGGTTTGAACCAAACGAGTTTGACTTAAAAACACCAAGTTCACATTAGTATTAAGTCGATTTAGCATGAAAATCAGATTTTTGAAGCAAATTGATCAAAGTGATTCAGTATTTAAGCAAAAACACACAAAACAAGTTGATATTCTGCAACAACACAATTTTCAGCAAGTATAAAAATAAAAAAAAGTTCAAAGATTGACCATCGTTCATCATTGTACATCCATAGTACTAGGAGGATAAGCCAACGGATAAAATCATTGGAGTGACATTGGATTTATTGTGATTTGCCACGTTTTTCAACTCTATATATTACTCTCCATGTGGCATATTTTTGTTCCTTTCCAGCATAACATCCTCTTAGTTCACCACAATAAATTTCTATTGAAGATGACAACTTAGCAAATTGGTGACTGTCGACAATAAATTTCAACGGATCTACCTCGAGATTCGTGAAATAAGATCGCAAATGATTTTATTGATTTTTTGATGAAAAGTGGATACAGATCTCAGTGTTTCCTCTGATTAACAGTCAAATACAAAGAATAGTGATGATGTATGTTTGTAGCTTTTCTTCTCTCCGTGCTTCGCGCTTTATCGGCTGAGAAGGTTGCTTGGACGGTGGCTTTTTCTTTGTGCTTGATCTTCTGTAGAGGCTTCTGTAGATTTTCTTCTCTCCGGGCTTCGCGTTTTATCGGTTGAGAAGGTTTTCTTGGCTTCCGGAGAAGGGCTTTATGCTTGATCTTCTCTTTAGTCGGAGTCCGGATCTCTGAAGAACCTTGCTTTGTCTCTGGAGGAGGGCTTGAGAGCTTCTTCTTCTCTAGAGGGAGAGCTTCTGTCTTCTGAGAGAAAGTGATCCCATCCCCTCTCAATGAGAGAGGCTCTTGTATTTATAGACTTAAAGGTCATTTAGCTTTCCAATTATACCCCCAACTTAAAAAGGTTTAATTGATTTATTTAAAAGGTTAAATTTGTCCAAATCCAATTTTAAGGATTTAATGGATTATTATTGGGCCGAACTCATTTGTTTGGGTGTAAGGTCCAATGCTTAATGTGTGGATCACTTGAATTTGCTTAGGTCATGGACTTTATCTGCGAAAGCCAAAAACCCAGACTTGTAAGAGGCACGTTCCTATTTAATGGACTTAATTTGAATTTGAGGCCCATTATAAAATTAGGGATAAAATTTGTAAAGGCCTCCTCAAAATTTTGATGCCTACAAATGCCCCCTCAAGGATGCATCATCGAATGTGAGGTTGAGGATGAGGTATCCTTGATTATGTCGGCTGACACGTGAAAGCTTCGAGTTTAGAAGGACTTGCCACGTGTCTTTGGAACCTTGTAGTAGGACTTTTTTTTTTTTTTTATAAAGATGGGTGATCCTTGAGAACAATTTAACCCACATGAAGATGTATAACCCCAGTATACTTAACTTTCTTGTAATTGAAATACGTGAGATTAAATTCATGTGAGGATCTTGCTGATGGAGACTAAAATAAAGTTGATCATGATACACAATAATCATTGATCAAAGTATTTCTCACTTAAATGCCATCCCATGCAAACCAATGGCCCATGTATTGGCTTTAGAGGCCCACATATTCAGGCCCACTGCTTTTTTTGTTTTGTTTTATTATTTATTTATTTATTTATTTGAACTTCTCTTCATAAGCAATACCAAAAGAGAACAAGACCATTCATCACGTGATTATGTCTACGTGAGATGTATGGGATCACACACTCATTTCCTCATTTCGTTTGAGTAGAGACATTTTCTTTAGATGTGAACACCATCTTTGGTGTGTATGAGAAGCATGGGAACAAACCCATGTACTTGAAGAAGCAACTTTCCTTTTAACAGAATGTCATTATAACTTCTGATTTTGTAAAGTCGTAGTGTGTGTTGCATAGGATCATGTCCCCCCAAAAATATCCAAGGAATCCTATTCTGTTGTGGTTAACACATGTATTCAAGTTTAACTCACTTTGGATGTATAGGATCAATCCCAAGACGTCCTTAAACACAAGACTTTTGTCTAAAGCAGCATAGGATCAAAACCGTGCTTTTCTTTTTCAACTTCATTCTTAGATTGTTGTGAGGGTTAAGGAGTCTGACCGCGACGCGAATTTTGGTGCGGCGCTGGATAGAATCCGATTGAAACTCTACGCTTTTGTTAAAACACCCACAAACGAGTTGAAGAATGACTCTCCTCCTTTAAATCGCTCGTACAAGTTCGGTGAAGCTTTCCAATCTTTCTCAAACACCAATAGCTGATTTCAAGAAGGGTTCTCCTCTATAAACAGAGCACAAGACTGCTATCGGCGTGGTTGAGTCCATTCTACGCTTGTTTGGTAAAAGAATGCCGATGTGTTCGAGTGATCTTCAAATTTCTAAATCACAAAAATAGCTGAAATCAGCGTTTATTTTTAGGGAATTTTTTTTGTTGAGCATTCTTGTTTGAGTTAACTCGTCAAGCTTTTGGGTTGATCTTGAAAGATTCCCACATCTGATTTTACTGAGTCGCCTCAACTTTAATTGAGCTAAGTTAAATTGACTCACAATGGGCTTCAGTTTTATTGAAAATGAACCAATGACGCTTAGTAAGGTTCAATCTTACTAAGTTAGTAAGCTTAGCTTACTATCAATTTCTTTTTTTTTTTTAATCGATTTTTTTTTTTAACGCCTTTTTGGATAAACCTTTGCGGTTTAGGAATTGAAAAAAAAACCGGAGTGTCAATAGAAGTTTTAAACAAAACTAAGATCTAAATCTCTTCGCTCTTTTCTTCATTCAGTTCGTTCTAGAGAACTCGATTGGAGCTTCTCTCTCTCAGATTTCAGCCACGAAGTCGGCCATGGAAGGTGAGTTTCATAGATCTTGAAAATCGATCTTGAATCTCGGCAACTTTCCATCTCTTTTGCTTTCTTTTCTTCCTTCTTCCCCACGTCTTTGCCCTCATCACCGTGCCGAAAAGAACTGTTTCTTCTACAAACAGGTCCAACGAGTTTGGTGAAGCTTTGCTGATTTCAAGACCGATTCTTCTCTTATAGGTAGAACACACGTCTACTACCGGCGTGGTTGAGTCTTGAAGAGATTTGCAGCAACTTGGATCATCGATTCTTGAAGGGATTTGCAGCAATACATCCATTCTTAGAGTATTACGCGCCCACAGGTATCTTCCTCTTCTTTTCCTTCTTCTTCTTTAATAATTTTTTTTTTTGTGCCCAAAACAGGGCTGCGATGATCTCCTCTATCCCTTTTTTGTTGAGAAACCCTTTTTGCTGGTTTGTTCCCGAACACAGAGGACGAACCACGAGTCTCATTCTTTCTTCAGACGACTAAAAAAAGTATTATGTATATTTTTGCTGGATTTGAAGAACTATGGGTATTATATATACATATATATAATCCATCTTCTTTTTTTTATCCAGGAAGAGAGTACGCCACACCATCGTGCCTCTATTGTTGCTGGAGGTATGTCCCCTTCTTGTTATTTTCTATTTTTCAATTTTGATTTTACTGTATATGGAAACTAGAACAGGGACTTATGCCTTCTAAAATCCCAAATCTTGTTGAGTTCGACTGTCACTTTAAATATGGGATTTATGTCCATTTGAAAACCTTGAATGAAGTCTGAATCAGAATTTCTTCTTTTCTTTTTTTTTTTTTTAGCCACCATAATAGTTCATAAACTACTAATTGGTAAGCTTAATTGATTTTTGTTGTTTCCTTGTTCTTTGTTTTTTGTTGATTATCTTTTTCCTTTTTTTTTTTCCTTATTGGGTCTTTTTTATGATTCAGAACTTGAGAATGAAATAACATTGAAACTTCTCTTTTTTTTAATTTTACAGATCCAAGACTATCCATAATATTGATATAAAGATCTGATTCTTTGGGTCGATTGCAGCTCGATTTCAGCTTCGGAACCACAAGCAGGTATGGATCTTAATCTTTCTTCCCATATATTTTCTTTAAACTTTGTCATCCTCGCATTTCCTTTCTGATGAATTGTAACCAGAAGTACAAATTGAGAACTTATAACCCTTATCAGTCAACCTTTAGAACATTTATCTGTTAGTCTGCTTAGCGGTGGCCAATGCTGAATTGTTAAAAGTATTGCTTGATAAACGGTGTACACGTAGAAGAACCATGCGACGACCCATTTGTCCAGCTAGTTGGCTGACCTCTAAAGCAACTGTTTATCAGTAATGCTTAGGAGGGGATGACGTCAACTGGCTGACAAACGTCAACTGGCTTGCAGAATTATGGGACACAAGATTTATGCACGTAGAAGATCCATGCGACGAACCATTTGTCCAGCTAGTTGACTAACCTCTAAAGCAACTGTTTATCAGTAACGCTTAGGAGTGGATGATGTCAACTGGCTGACAAACGTCAACTGGCTAAGAGAAACGCGGTACGCAAGTTTTATGAATGTAGAAGATCCATGCGACGACCATTTGTCCAGTTAGTTGGCTGACCTCTAAAGCAACTGTTTATCAGTAATGCTTAAGAGGGGATGACGTCAACTAGCTGACAAACGTCAACTGGCTTGCAGAATTATGGGACACAAGATTTATGCACGTAGAAGATCCATGCGACGAACCATTTGTCCAGTTAGTTGACTAACCTCTAAAGCAACTGTTTATCAGTAACGCTTAGGAGTGGATGATGTCAACTGGCTGACAAACGTCAACTGGCTAAGACGAACGCGGTACGCAAGTTTTATGAATGTAGAAGATCCATGCGACGACCCATTTGTCCAGTTAGTTGGCTGACCTCTAAAGCAACTGTTTATCAGTAATGCTTAAGAGGGGATGACGTCAACTGGCTGACAAACGTCAACTGGCTTGCAGAATTATGGGACACAAGATTTATGCACGTAGAAGATCCATGCGACGAACCATTTGTCCAGCTAGTTGACTAACCTCTAAAGCAACTGTTTATCAGTAACGCTTAGGAGTGGATGATGTCAACTGGCTGACAAACGTCAACTGGCTAAGACAAACGCGGTACGCAAGTTTTATGAATGTAGAAGATCCATGCGACGACCCATTTGTCCAGTTAGTTGGCTGACCTCTAGAGCAACTGTTTATCAGTAATGCTTAAGAGGGGATGATGTCAACTGGCTGACAAACGTCAACTGGCTTGCAGAATTATGGGACACAAGATTTATGCACGTAGAAGATCCATGCGACGAACCATTTGTCCAGCTAGTTGACTAACCTCTAAAGCAACTGTTTATCAGTAACGCTTAGGAGTGGATGACGTCAACTGGCTGACAAACGTCAACTGGCTAAGAAAATCGGTACGCAAGTTTATGAATGTAGAAGATCCATGCGACGACCCATTTGTCCAGTTAGTTGGCTGACCTCTAAAGCAACTGTTTATCAGTAATGCTTAAGAGGGGATGATGTCAACTGGCTGACAAACGTCAACTGGCTTGCAAGAATTATGGGACACAAGATTTTGCACGTAGAAGATCCATGCGACGAACCATTTGTCCAGCTAGTTGACTAACCTCTAAAGTAACTGTTTATCAGTAAGCTTAGGAGTGGATGATGTCAATTAGCGACAACGTCAACTGGTTAGCAGCATCACAACGTCAATTGGCTGACAAACGTCACTAGTTAGAAAACCATGCGACGAATCATTTGTCCAGCCGGTTGACTAATCTTTGAAATCAGAGCATTATTGAGCATGATGATTTTTTTTACTCTACTCTTATGTATCTCTAATCAATGTGACCCTAATACTTA
>NW_028237306.1:0-32863 GCF_017979445.1 Akebia trifoliata
CATTTTTATTATGTAATTTTCATAAATCATTTGTTTTATCATACATGGTGTAGATACCCAAATTTGACCAGGCCCTCGATGCAAAGTGCCCAAAATCTATCAAAATCGGAATGGGCCCCAAGGCCCAAACCTTCAAAGATGTAGCATCTTTCATCATTCTCTTTTAATAAATGGCCCAAGGCCCCACTTACTTGGCCTATGGACCCAAGCTCCTCACTACCCTTCTACACTCCTAAACCCAATCCATCTCAATCAAGTCCATTCAACTCAATCTAAACCCATCCCTATTCAACCCATCACCTAAGCCCACTTAACTTAACCCAAATCCATTCCTCTTAAACTTTCACTCTATTCATTATTACACCCAAGCCCAACACTATACCTACCCAATCCATTACACAAGCCCGACTCTCAACCCAACCCAACATCACAATCAATCAACATGATTATCAATGTGGGACACATATTACTACCTCAACTCACCTCCCTTATCAAACTACCCACCCTCATCACATTTTCTCTAAAAAATCACATCAATCCATCACCCCTCCCCTAACCTACCATCATCATTCTCAATAAACTCATACCTTCCCTTAACCTACAATCATCATTCCTTACAAACTCATACCTTTCCTTAACCTACCATCATTATTCCCTACAAACACACACCCCTCATCTTAAATCAAACACTCATTCTCTCCCATCAACTCATCTAATACTCTAACCTCCACACATCTTGATATATATCACCATCTCCCTCACTCTCCCAAAATCTAATCAATTATCCTCTTACACAACCAATTTTTTCAATTAAAACCCACTCCCCTCAACTCACCAAATACTCAATCAATCAACCACCATCTTACACCTCCATTCTCTCAATCAAACATCATTCATTTCATTACACCTAACACTCAACCCAAATGGGTTGAAAGATCAAACCCATTTGGATTACAAATAACCAATTTAATCTCTCTTACACAAATACCATTCCATCACCTCAATTTACATACCCTTTCTCAGAAACCCCTAACCATTCTACTCATTTTCATCAATTCATCTCATTTTACCCCTAAAATAACCCCCAAAATTCTATAAAATCCCCTCATTCTCAACAAACACAACCTAATGAAAATTTGATAAAAGAACCCTCTAAAATTACAACTCTCTCCACTCTTAACTTTATACTCTCAACTCACCTCAACTTTCAACCCTCAACTCTTAACTATCAATTCTCTCTCAAGTAAGTTAAGGAAAGTCATTAAAGAATTAAAGAAGATAAAGTCAAGATCAAGGTGGGTTTTGGACAAAGATCACCCCCTTCTCTCATATCAATTTTCCTCTTCTACTTATCCTCCTTCACTACACCACAAATAGTTAGAGTCATCCAAGGGCCCTTTTTTCAATAAGAGTGCCCTCGATGGGTTGAACCAATATCAAAATCTCACATACTTAATGGCACATATCAAATTTTTTTCGAAGCTTTTTTTATTTTATTTTATTTTCAAAAAACAACTGAATTCGAGGTTATTACCAACGGTAGAGGGAGTAAGGTGCCTAACACCTTCCCTACTCCTTAATATGGACCACCTTACTTAAAGTCAAAAGTTTGACCAAATGATTCATATCCGTACAAGAGTCACTAAATGCCAATATTACACGTTTTTCGAAAAATATAACCCGGGTGACTATTCACATCCTTTTACCAAAAAAGAATGGTAACGACTCAAAAACCCCCTAAAGTGGTCAAGATATTCGAAAATTTTGTATCTATACACGTGTGATCTCACATGTTAACTTCTAGTATCTATATTAAAAAACACTCCACATTTTTTCCTCTCTCCGCACGTTATTCTTCATGTACATGATTATTTCTCGAGAGTTGTAATAAGTTAAATCACAACACTTATGTGGGGGACAAATATTGAAATGAAAACCATTTGTGTATAGGGTTAGGATCCCTTGACTCGTGAAAAAAAACACATGATCCCAACATTTAAACATAAAATCCAATGTTTGAGATTTTGTTAGTTCCACATTTTGTCAATCTCGAAACTTAAATTGTGTGTCATATTGGTTTACAATTGAAGACATGTGAAGACTCCGGTAAAATCGATCAACCTCAAGCACATCAATAAAACACTCATAATGTGTGTACATAAAACTTGAAAGATAATGAGACCACCTAGACCATTCTCCAACACCTAGATGATTGTTAAGTCGACTCACATAAGTAAATACCTTGACCTATTCATTCATCAAAGTTTTTGAGAGCTCTAAATGATTATAAAAAGTATTTTGGTAATTTGATAACTCTTAGATAATCACTTATACTTGGTGAGTATTGGGAGATCTTATATAGGCAAGATCTACTAAATCCCTGAATCGGTTAATCACTGACTTCCCAAGAGCTCAAATTGGTCCAAAATGATTAAAAGAGTATTTTGATAAGTTTGGGGATCTTCTATTTAATAAGATCTACAAAATCCCGAACAGTTAGTTCATCAAAGCTTTCATGAGTAATTGGTAATTTACTTGGTGTCATTGGGTTGTTCACCAGGGTCCTTGGCAGCAAGGCCCATTTTTCACTAGGGCCACCAGTCTATCACCCAACGTCATCGGGTGAGTATTCCAACAATCCAAAAATTTGAAAATATGATCGTTGGAACAAGCAACGCCGCCGAAAAGTAGCCCAATGCCACCGATAGGTAATTTTTTGTTTCCCAAATGACTTTAAAACTCATCGCTTGAGTTCATTTGTGGATTGGATCAAATTCTAAAGATTTTTAACTCTCATTTCTTCAGACTTAGATGGTCTTTTCTACTATAATAAGAGTCTAACTTAGGTGAATCCTTCAAAATTCTTAGACCACTCATTTGATCTATTTCCAATCATCAAACCTCAGATTGCATACATATTGCTACATTCATAGAGCAATGAGTAAAATGGAGAAGATAGAAGGATTGATTACATGGAGTCGAACTCGAAATCTTGATTGGAAGATTCAACAATCGAGATGCACTTTTGAGCTCAAGGATATGAAGAACTCAAGATCGCCATTGGCAAATATTAAGAGTTGAGTAAGTCCCTGTTATTTTATTTTTCATTTCCAAATCTATGTATGAGGTTACTTGGTTCAGCCCATAAAAAAAATGAAACTCTTGTTAGAGTCTAGGACTCTTGACAAGAGAAGAAGTTCGTGAATTTTCGAGAAAAAAAATTCACAATTTCAAGATGATGTGTATATATCAATCTTAAGATTTTAGAATTTAGCTTAGGTATAAAAATTCTATGTAAAAGGTCCTAAGTGACCCATAAACCTCTTTGATAGTGAATACCAAGTTCCTAGGTAAGAATTTTGGGAGTGGATGTAAACACGTCACTGAACTACTATAAAATGCTTGTCTCGTATTTGTAAAAATATCTCTATTAATTTATACTTAAATGAATGCATGTTATGAATGAATATTATGCTATGTATGACATGCCATAAATGTTTAGATTCTAAGTAAACAACTATTGCATTGCAAAGTTGTAACACCCCAGATTTTCAACACATATCTCGAGAAAATTAAATGGTGAGATTTGGAAGAAAATATCGAAGGAGAGACTTAGAGTAAAATACTCGGATTTTGTTATGATTAACTTCAAGGAAAATCGACTTCGCCATTAGATTCAAAAGGATCGGAATATATACATTAGCCTGTAACCAAGTCCGAATTCGAATTCGGATAGAGAAGTTATAGAATCCTCGAATTTCGTGTTAAGTGGGACCCAAAATAGTGAAATTTCGTTAGAGCGAGAATCGAAAAGATTTGATGACACCATTAGATTCGAATAAAAAAATTATTCGAAATGGTATATTCGTTTGTCGTTTTCCGAGTCCGAATAGTTAAGTTACGATCGAAACTAGAAATAAGGGGGAAATTACAAGTATGCCCCTCAACTTTATTATAAAAAGCAATCTGATTTCTTTTATTTCATTCTTTCCTCTTCTTCTCTAAGAAAACCCCAAACGACAACCACTTCTCCACCTTAGGGTTTCGACCCATTGCCATCAAGTTTGTGCGCAAACGAAGCCGAGTTGAACCTCGACGAAGAAGACAAAGTTGTCGGCCACGACGAGGGCTACAACTTCACCACCTTTGGTTGTTCATTCTTGTTCGTTTTCTCCATCCTCCATCAAAACCAGCCGGGTAGCTCGAGTAAACCCTAACACATTCCATCCGAGGGCTTCATCGAGTTAGGAGCTAGGTCTATACTTCATTGTAGAAGCGAATGAGAACGTCATTGTCGGATACCTTGCAAACCCTTGCTTATTTGGCATCCAAGTCAGCCCAACCTCGACTCTCGAGCCATCCAACCCTGATTTGTAGTGCTAGCTTGTATCCTTGGCGTCCACAACTAAGTAAGGGACTTCCAATTCTTATTGGTAGCTTTAGATTTCTCAATGTGCATTTAGGGTTTTGAAACAAAACTTATTGTTTGCATTTAAATCGTAGCAATTGGTGTTTGATTTCAAATTCATGGTAGAAGTAGGTATTTTGTTTATGTTTTATCGAATTTTGATAACAAAATCGTGGGTGGGTCGAATGGTTCGAAGAATGGAAGAAGAAATCGAAAAAGGGATTGAAAAACCCAAAAATCGCGAGTGAGGTTCAGGCTGTAGGTGGGAAGGGTCGGTGCCACCGGTACCTACCGAAGGCATTCTGTCGGTCCCACCGACAGAATGAGGTTTCTGCCACCGACGAAACCAAATAACGCGAGAAAATTTTGTTCTGTCGGCAGGACCGTCGATCCCACCGACATCTGCCGATAACCAATCTGTCGGTTCCACCGACAGAATCCTGGTTCTGCCACCGACAGCCACCGACAGACACGATTTTCTTCAGAACAGTGTTCTGACTCTTGGCTTGACCTCCTCACACCTTATACACTATTTCTCACCCTTTATTTCATTAAAAACATTACAGCCACCGACAGATACGGTTTTCTTTAGAACAGTGTTCTGACTCTTGGCTTGACCTCCTCACACCTTATACACTATTTCTCACCCTTTATTTCATTAAAAACATTAAAGTAAATGTCCTCTTTAATTTTTACTTTCCATTTACTTTAAGTTCTTTAATGAAATTAAGGTTTTACCCCCCATTTCGGAACAATGGGAATGGTTTTAAGATCCAAATCTCAAAGGATCAAAATCCAAATTTTGGTTTCAAGAAACAAAACGTAATTTTCGACGTTTTCGGTAAGTTTTCAAAATGTAATAACTTTCGCATAACTTTGAATTAGATTACAAAAACTATATGGTGTCGAATCTCATGATCGAGACTTTCATTTCGAAAAACCCGTTTTCAATTTCGAGAACTTTGAAAAATTGAGTTTCTGACACTTAGCCAAAATTTTCACCAGCTTTCTCTATTTTTAACAGCTTTGATCCCGAGCATCACTGGAACCTTATTTTTTAATAAACTTTGATGGTTTTTCAATAGAAATACCAAAAGAATGACTTTGAAGGGTTGGAAGTGGATGGTTGATTTGAAAAGATGAAAAGTGAGAATGTTGAGAGAATGGGAAAAGGGAATGAACGGTAAAATGTCAGAATCACGCCCGAGGGGTGATTTCTACATTTTACATTGTATGTTGTGTGTAGGTTGGTGAAAGGATATCTAGGTTATTAATGAAAGGGTTGCATGTTTATTTCCGATTATGTTAGCGCGTGTGCTGAGTACTGTTGTTTATTTTTAGGCCGATTGGCCACGGTTGCATGGTAGGAACTGGATATCCGTTCTCAACCCTGTTCTGTTAATTTCTCTTTTGTTTTAAATGAAAAATCATATATATATACGTAGCTATTTTGTGAGCTGTTAAAGGGTTTGTGAATGCCTGAAGGGATAGTGTGTCACATCATCCGGAGGGGTGCACTATCCTGGGATGTACGGTAGGGACCACCAAACTCATACGTGGTATGGGACGCGTATGAGAGTGGAGTCACAACTGGAATCCGGGTCCATTCCTTTCTTATCTTTACCAGTGAACGTGTATTGTAAAGGTGGTCGTATACGAGTGGAGTGTCTTTTGGGAATCACATGCACGCCTGATAGGCATAGACGAAGATGATTAGTCAGTGATCACTAACAATCTAGTAGTAGTCGAACGTTCTGACACATCGAAAAGAGACCCATTGCTTACGGTCACGTCAAACGGCCAGCCTGAGCCGGATAAATGGTTCCGCAAGCGTGGTAGACACGACCAGCCACAAAATCAGGAACTACGATGTTACTGGGGAATATCATGTCCTGACTGGGAGCGATCCAGTCGTGAATCCCAACTCTTTAATTCCAATACTCCACCATTTGTATTATGTATATGTCGTTATATTTCGAATTACAAACTGAGAAGCATGTCTATTATTTTAATGTTGCCAATTGTATTTGCATAAAATGGAAAATGTATAATGAGTATGGATGATTGATGTTATGTGAAATTTTTAGAACTGTTTAGTTGCCCATCCCTGGCTATATGTACCAGTTGATCGTATTTTATCTTGTAAAACCTTGCACGTATTAAAATGTTCAGTATGCTTTATTCGATCATGCTTAGGAAGGGTTATTAGTAGGAATTGGTTGTGGACTTACTGGGTAACCATTGTTACTCACCCTTTCCTTCCTATTTTTTTTAGTTTCAGCATTTACAGCTACCGAGGCAAGCGTAGAGTCAGTAATTGAGGAGTATCTGGTCGATCAGAGTTTATTACCTGGTGAGCACTAGGGTCACATCCCTTAGTATTGTCAGTTTCACCCAGGATGTATGTAATTTTTGGATTGAGGGTTTAGGCCTATGTTAGAGTGAGAATGTTTTGGTAAGCCTGTATATTGATAAATCTTCCGCACTCTGATCTACTTACATGTTAGATGTAATTAGTCTTCCGCTGTTATTTTCCCATATCTACATTTTTATATACAGGTTTTGTTATAAATTGGTTTATCAGGTTTGAGTTCCGTGAAACGCTAACATAAACAGAGGAGACCATGCCGAAATTTCGAGGTGCCACCTAGTACTTTGGGATTTGGCCTTGGGATTTGTGTTAGCGTTTGGCGGGGCGCGACAAAAGTAGAGACTTGTCATGAGATAGGATATAGGCACATTGCCGAACCATTATAAATCTTATGTCTCGTGCATGTTTTATGATTTCGTAATTTACACTTAAATACTTTGAATGTCAAAAGATGCCATGAATGTCGAATAGGTAAATCTTATATGAATGGACCATTGAATGAAATGACAAAATGAATGTTTAAATTTCAAGTATATTTTTAGTAAATGCATCTTAGAAACATAAGTGCAAAATCGAGGATAGGTAAATGACTTAAAATAAATAGTTACATTATCAATCTAAGTTAAACTTAAATAAATCGAATGAAAATTTTAATTATCCTATTTACCCCTTTTTAGGATTAGACACGGTTCGAAGTCCAGTATTTTTATATTTATCCCCGGGATAAGTATATCCGAGTTATGTATTATTAAGGTACGCAAAAATCTCAACCATTGAACTTTGTAACTAAATGATTGAGATAATGTGGTTTCTCATGAGTCATTCTTCATAAGTTAGAATATCCCAACCAATATATTATATATATATATATATATTATATATATATATATATATATACAGGGAATGTTAACATTCAATACTTCATGGGGACATTAGCATTGTCTAACACTTTATTTTTTCTAATAATACTCCTTATTTTATCTTTTAGTGAAAAAAAAAAAAGGGTGTATTGTTCTTTTATATAATAAATGCTTACTTATATAATAAATGCTATAAACATTTAAGTATTTTGAATTAATTATTATTTTTTAGTAAATACTTTTGCAAGCAATGCCAACATAATAAATACATTTATTACTTAATAAATGTATTTATTATGTAAAAGACAAACATGCTCTTGTCTTTTTCACTAAAAGATAAAATGAGGAAGGGTATTATTAAACAAAAATGTGTTGGACAATACTAACGACTTCATGAGGTCTGGGACGTTAGCATTACCATGTGTGTGTATATATATATATATATATATATATATTATAATGATAGAATGTGGAATACAAGTGGTTGTACACCAATATTTGGATATAACAAATGTCTACAACATTAGATTTAAACTTAATATAATCATAGTCATTTTGGTTTTAAAAAATGAACAAAATCCAATCCCATACCCTATTATCACATTGGTTAATTTTCAGAATTATAAAAAGATCATTCTACTATGTAATATTTACCCTTTAATTTCTCATGCATGTATGATTGCACATGTCAACTTTTAGTATCTATATAAAAAAAGATGCTACATTTTGCCCTTCCTTTGTACGTTACTCTTCATGAAGAACTAGGCTTATTAATAGGTTGGATTTTGGGTCGATCCGGCTTAAGCCACTATGGCCCAAGTTCGAATTTAGTTATTAAATCCATTTAGTAATCTTGTTAGGCTAAGCTCGTTTAATTGTAAGGCCAATTTTGAATTTTGAATGTAGGCCCGACAGGTGGCCCTGCTTGCTATACTATATTAAAATACAATATATAATAGTTTTCTTACACACCTTGCTAGATTTCCATCACCATTTTTCCTTACATTTATATCATAAATGAAACTATTGGAAAAAAGATTTGTTTTTGGGGTAGATTGTGAAAATAGAATCAAATGATTGATAATACACATTAATCTGTTTACATATTTATTTTTTTAATGAAGTTTAATTCAATCATTCAACTACTTTTTTTTTTTAAAGGAGAAGGAATAAGGAAGTTTGATAATCTAATTTTTTAAAAGATGATAATAACCACCACATTTGTTATAACTGATTTGGGGAAGATAAATTTATTAGATTAACAAGACAACTATAATGAGAAACTAAGAAAATTCCATGTTAAAACAAGGTTTTATATTGAGGGAGATGTTGAATTGAAGTTCTTGTATTTTAATTACAAAAATTCACCCAACAGATCTTGAAGTGGGATTCACGTCATAAAATTCAAATTTTTTTATATTGTTAATTTGTTACATGGAGTATGTTAGATTCCAACCTAAAACCAATTGGTATCAAGTGGAGTGGCCCAAAAAATTTTAACCCACAATAGCCTTGAGTACTTAACTAATGTGGGACTTTAACATCCACTTACACATCCAAGCCAAATTGAAATAGAACAAAGGCCTGATACGTGGACAGATGGCCATGAGTTATAATACCATGTTAGATTCCAACCTAAAACCAATTGGTATCAAGTGGAGTGGCCAAACAGATATTTAATCCACAACAACCCTGAGTCCTTAACTAATGTGGGACTTTAACACCCACCCACACGTCCAAGCTGAACTAAAACAGAACAAAGGCCTAACACATGGATAGACGAACCAACAGACCTACAGACAACAAACGGGTCATGGGCTCTGATACCATGTCAGCTTCCAAACTAAAACCAATTGGTATCAAGTGGAGTAGTCCTACATATATTTAACCCAAAACAACCCTGAGTTCTTAACAGATTTGGGACTTTAAAAGAGCGAATCCTAGCTACATCAAATTTAGCCTCCCAATGTTGGCTGTCATACGATACTTATATATATATTATCGTAATGAATGAAGGTAAAGTACAAATTGTTTGTATACCAAAATTTGGATCTGACAAATGTATACAACTTTATATTTAAACTGTAGACACCCCAATTTGATCGAACAAGCTCGAGAGCTTATTTGAATCCATTCATCGAGGATCAAATAGAGAGAATTTCGATAAAAAAAAAATAGGACTCATTTGGACTAATAAAAAATGATCAATTTTGATCATTAAAAATCAAATTTTGCTTGGCCATATGGCCTGTACGGCCAAACATAGCTTTGCATGGCCATATAGATCATATGGCCAAGCCACTTTTTGTATCGACCTTACCTTCGTGATGTGCAGGTTTAAAATTACACCAACCTTACCTCAAGTATGGCTAGATATAATTTTTTCTGGCCGTACCTGGGGTACATCCAATTCAGTTAGTTAGTTAAAGATCCCATGTGTGCATGAGATTCTCCACGAGAAATGACTCTCTAAACCCTTCTCTTAATGACTTATTCTTCAAGAAAATCCTCCCTAATCCCCTTTCTACCCATGCTTTAAATTTTCAAATCTGTCCTACCAAAGGCCTTATGGTAATACTCTTATCTCCTAAACTTGACCAAAGCTCTTGCTTGGTCCCTACTCAAGTATAATTACTTATTCTAACTTTGGTTTGTTGAGATACATTAGAGTCAAAACCCTCTTCTACCCTTATAATATTTTTCAAATATCCAAAGAATTCTATGGCATTTAAGGTAAATTAACCATTTTCTAAATCTTATGACTATCTTATCCAATTTCAAGAAGTCCTTAGAATTTGTGCCCAAAGACCTTTGTATATTTAGTTTGTTAGAGAACTAACCTAAGAAAGTTATCAAAAAGGACAAAAAACCTTCATCAAATTACATGCCATTTGGTTTAGATTTCTCACAATTGACCCAAATCATAAGGTCTAGGACTATTCTACCCCTACTAAGAATTCTCTAGAATTTTAGGTGCAAAGTCTATCTTCTCCCTTGATCATCAAGATTTGTGTAATTCTACAAAAGGTTAAAGACCATCAGCCAAGGTTAGAAGGTGGAATGGATGTTTTTCATGAAGGTTTTTTCTATAATATTTGCAGTATCAAGGTTTTAGGACAAGTTTACTCTCAAGGTTCTCTTAAAGTCTTATAAATAGGAGCCCCATTCAAAGTAAAAGAGGGAGAGAAAGAGATTAAAGACTATCAAGGCCAAGGTTAAAAGGTAGAATTGATGTTTTTCATGAAGGATTTTTCTAAGATATTTGGGGTATTAAGGTTTTAGGATAAATTTACCCCAAGGACCTCTTAAAGTCTTATAAATAGAGGATCCATTCAAGGCAAAAGAGGGGGAGAAAAATGTAAAAATCATTAAAGATAAGGTTAGAGGTAGAATTAATGTTTTTCATTAAGGTTTTTTCTAGAATATTTAGGGTATCAAGATTTTAGGACAAGTTTACCCTCAAGGGTCTCTTAAAGTCCTAAATAGGAAACCTATTCAAGGCAAATGAGGGAGAGAAAGAATTAAAATTTTAAAATTCTATAAAAAATATTCTCAAAACTCCTAAACCTTCCCAAAATTCTGTCCAAATTATCTCAATAAGAAAAATCCAAGAAGAAAACAAAAGAAAAAGAATAATAACAATAAGGTGGGAAAAGTTCTACCACAACCCCAATCCTCATCTCCTCATTATTTACTTTAATTGTTTAATTCCAAGCTTTTATTTAATACTATAGATCCCTAATATTTAGTTTAGAGACTTGGGGGTAGAGAGTAATCCCTCCTAGAGGTGAACTCTCCAAATAAGTCCTCAATAAACTTTTTGAGAGCACTAGAATTTATTGTCTTTAATTTCTTTACTTATGTAATTTAAATTCATAATATAGATATTTTATTTTCTTTATTTTCTTGCATTCTAAGTTTCCTAGAATAATGGTTTTTTTTTTTTGGTAATAGAACTAGAGAGTAAATCCTTTTAGGAGGTTACCTCCACACACATCACATTTTACTCTATAAAAGGGTTAAAAGTCAAAGGTGATGATCTCTTTAGATCCTCACCTAACTCTCTAAATCAACAAAAATATAGTTCCAAAAAGAATACAAATCATGTATGAAGGTCCTTAATTTTTTCATTAATGGTGTCCAACCCATGGATACCTTCAAAAGACTAAATTAATAAAAAGTAACTTTCAAGCGAGTACATAATCTTCCTTTAAAGCCTAAAGACTTAAAATGGTAGAATCCAAGTAGATTCCCATCAAAGTCTTTGCTTCGCCAAAAAATCCAGCAAGCACCTACTTCTAATAAGGGCTTGCTCATTATCTTAATTTGCTTATGTTTCAAAATAAAACTATAGTCAATTTTCCTTAACTCTCTCTCTAATGTCTTTTATTTTCGAAAATCCAAAAAAAAAAAATTGAAAACTTTATATATGATCATATTGGTAACCATCTAAGGATGGGAGGGACAGGTGCCTAACACCTTCCTTATCCCTCAACCAAACTCCCTTACCTAGAACTCTAAGTAAACATTTACTTATCCATTCGGATATGAGAGTCACTACAAGTCAAGGAAATGAATTTTGACAATAATTTTATGGTGTTCATTCACACCTTAATTTACTGGTGGTGACTCCAAAACCCAAGTAGATGAGCTTAAACCTTTCTAAAGGTTTCTAAGCTTATGTATCTATATAAACTTAATATAATCAAAGTCATTTTGATCAAAATATAAAGGAAAAAAAAAAAAAAACCTCCAATCCCATGACCCTATAATCACGTTGGTTAATTTTCAAAATTACAAAAATATCATTTTATTGTGTAATTTTCATAAACCATTTATTTTTTCATACACATGTGATCTCACACGTCAACTTCTAGTATCTATATTAAAAAACATGCACTCCACATTTTGTCCTCCCTCCGTACATTAATCTTCATGTACAACTAAGGCTATCAATGGGCCAGGTTTTGGATCCATCTAACCCGACTTGCTATGGATCGAATTTGAGTTTAGTTATTAAGTTCATTTAGTTATCGGGCTGGGCTAAGGCCGTTTAATTATAGAGCTGGTATTGGTTTTTGAATGTAGGCCCGATGGGTGGCCCGACCTGCTATACAATACTAAAATACAATATATAATAGTTTTCTTATAAATTAATAATGATCCCTTAACTTCATAGTTTCTTTAAGAATTTAGAGATTATAAATTTGAAATGGGAGATGAAAAATGTTTGAAAAATCAAATAAAAAATATTATTTTTAATCAATTTATTGTAATTTAATGCTTCCAGTACAATAAAAAAAAAAAAATAGTTGAAACAGTTTTGGCCCGACTCGCAAATGACCCAAATGTAGCTGGACAAAGCTTGCTTGGACTAAGGTTTTATTTCTTAAGTTCAGCCCTATATTTAGATGGATTTAGTTTGGGCCTAGATTTTAAGCCTTAAAAGGCCCAGCCCATTTCGGTCTATTGACAGCCTTATGCACAACCGTATGGCAAATTATACAATTTTACACTCCATGCCTGATTTTCATCACCATTCTTCATTTACATTTATATCATATCTAAATTACAAATCTAATCAGCCATGCTCACAATAAAACCGTTCGGAAGAAATTCTGATTTTGAGGTGGATTGTGTAGATAGGATAAAGCCATTATAACACACACATTAATTTGTTTACATGTTTTTTTTTTTTAATGAAATTTAATTCAAACATTCAACTTCTCCTTCAAAAGAAAAAGGAGAAGGAATAAGCAAGTTTGATAATTTGATTTTTTTTTTTTAAAGACTAATAAAGTGCACATGGTTAAATATTTATTTTGCCTAAATTTATATATTATTTTTTAAAAATATTTAAAAATTTCAACAATGAAAAACCACAGTTTCAGACATTTGTCTCTCCCCAAAATAGAATGTGTAAGTACAAGTTACCTTCAATGTCAAACCTTGGTCCAAATGAATGGAGGCACCATTCGTTCAACCCTTTCAATTATCTTCCTTTTTAACTTCTTCAAGGACTTATAATTCTAACTATTTTTTATATTTTCAATTATCTTCCTTTTTAAGTTGTTCAAGTACTTATAATTCTAACTATTTTTATCCTCTACCTCCTAAAAAGAAAATTAATTTTCTTACGTTTTCTATTTTAAAAATTAATTTAATTTTTTTTTTTTAAATAATTACTATTAATAAATCTCTATTTTATTTCGATTCAAGTGGATACGTCTCTTCTTATATCGTTTCACACTCTTTTTAAAAATTAATTTAAAATTATTTTTTAATAATGATTATTAACAAAACTCTTTTTTATTTCGATTCAAACGGACACATATCTTAAAAATCTGGAAATTGATTCTTATCAAATATATATATGAAATAAACTAAAATTAAAATTCTAAAAATCAAATAAATCTTTAAAAAAAATCAAAAATTAATTTTTTTTTATTTGTATTGATTTTTTCTATTTTCAAATAAATATTTAAAAACTAAGTACCGATTTTAATAAATAAATTCTATTAAAAATAAAAGATAAAAAAAATTTCACTCTTTTTAAAAATTAATTTAAAATTATTTTTTTAATAATGATTATTAACAAAACTCTTTTTTATTTCGATTCAAACGGACACATATCTTAAAAATCTGGAAATTGATTCTTATCAAATATATATATTGAAATATACTTAAATTAAAAGTCTAAAAATCGAATAAATCTTTAATAAAAAGATATATATAGAATTAATTTTTTTTTATTTGTATTGATTTTTTTGTATTTTCAAATAATATTTAAAAACTATAATAGTCATTACTTAAGTACCGATTTTAATAATAAATTCTATTAAAACTAAAAAATAAAAAAGTTCAATGTGAATCCAATTTTAAACTTTAGTTAACTGAAATCTTAGAAAATCTGAAAATTGATTCTTATATATCTATATATATATATATATATATATATATATATATATATATATAATATATATATATATATCTATATATACTATATATATATATTATATATATAATATATATATATATATTATAGAAATATACTAAAATTAAAACTCTAAAAATCTAATAAATCTTTTAAAAACATATTGAAATTAATTTTTTTTCTTTGTATTGATTTTTTCTATTTCAAATAAATTAATGTTCAACTAAATATTAAAAACTAAAAACGTCATTACTTAAGTACCGATTTTAATAAATAAATTTCTTAAAAATTAAAAATTAAAAATTACAAATTTAATGAGAATCTAATTTTAAAGTTTAATAACTGAAATCTTAGAAAATCTGGAAATTGATTCTTATCAAATATATATATATATATAAATATACTAAAATTAAAACTCTAAAAATCAAATAAATCTTCAAAAAATATAAAATTTAATTTTTTTTTATTTGTATTGATTTTTTTTCTATTTTCAAGTAAATTAATTAAAAACTATTTCAACCGGTAATTTTCTTTTATTGGTTAGGTTTTAAAAATTAAAAAATTTAACGAGAATCTAATTTTAAAGTTTAGTTACCGAATCTTAGAAAATCTGGAAATTGATTCTTATCAAATATTTATAGAGAAATATACTAAAATTAAAAATCTAAAAATCGAATAAATCTTAAAAAATATAGAATTTTTTTTTTGATTTGTATTGATTTTTCTATTTTCAATTAAATTAATTTTCAAATAAATATTTAAAAACTAAAAACGTCGTTACTTAAGTACCGGTTTTAATAAATAAATTATATTAAAAATTAAAAATATAAAATCCAACGAGAATCCAATTTTAAATTTTAGTTAACTGAAATCTTAGAAAATCTGGAAATTAATTCTTATCAAATATATATAGAAATATACTAAAATTAAAACTCTAAAAATAGAATAAATCTTTAAAAAAATATAGAAATTAATTTTTTTTATATTTGTATTCATTTTTTCTATTTTCAAATAATATTTAAAAACTAAAATCGTTATTACTTAATTACCGATGTTAATAAATAAATTCTATTAAAAATAAAAAATAAAAAAATCCAACAAGAATCCAATTTTAAAGTTTAGTTAACTGAAATCTTAGAAAATCTAGAAATTGATTCTTATGAAATATATATATATATATATATATATATATATATATATATATATATATATATATATATATATATATATATATACTAAAATTAAAAATCTAAAAATCGAATAAATCTTTTAAAAATATAGAAATTAATATTTTTTTTACTTGCATTGATTTTTTCTATTTTCAAATAAATATATAAAAACTCTAAAACGTCATTACTTAAGTACTGGTTTTAATAAATAAATTCCATTAAAACTTAAAAATTAAAAAATTTAACGAGAATGTAATTTTAAAGTTTAGTTAACTGAGCTGATTTTTTGTGAGGATGATCTCTATGATGAGGAGATCATCCTCACCAAAAAACAGCCTATTCCAAAACTTCTAACCCCATCAAAAGTGATTTACAAAAATTGGACGGTCCACAATTCTTCAACTTGTAAACTAGGGTTAGAAGTTTCAAAATGAGATGATTTTTTGTGAGGATGTTCTCTTCACCGTAGAGATCATCCTCACAAAAAATCAGCCTATTGCAACACTTCTAACCCCATCAAAAGTGATTTACAAAAAATGTTTGGCACCAAACTTGGCAAATTTTAGGGCTGCCGAACCGCTTCCTATATATATATATATATATAGGGTCAGGATCAAGGGCCATATGTAAAAACAATGTAACATTAATAAATTTTCAAAATATGGGTTAGAAGTTTCGGATTGAGCTGATTTTTTGTGAGGATGATCTCTATGATGGGAAGATCATCCGGAAAAAAAAAATCAATCCAATCTGAAACTTCTAACCCCATTAAAAATGATTTAGAATGTGGACCGTCGATTTTTTTTCCAATTTTTATCAATAATTTGTAAGTCACTTTTGATGGGGTTAGAAGTTTTGGAATAGGCTGATTTTTTGTGAGGATCCTCAGCGGTGAAGAGATCATCCTCACCAAAAATCAGTTCATTTTGAAACTTCTAAAACTAGTTTACAAGTTGAAGAATCGTGGACCGTCCAATTTTTGTAAATCACTTTTGATGGGGTTAGAAGTTTTGGAATAGGCTGATTTTTTTGAGGATGATCTCTCATCACACAAAAAATCAGCTCATTCCAAAGCTTCTAACCCATATTTTGAAAAATGTTTGGCACAAAACTTGACAAACTTTAGGGCTGCCGAACCGTCCCATATATATATATATATATGGGAGCGGTTCGGCAGGCCTAAAGTTTGCCAAGTTTGGTGCCAAATATTTTTTGTAAATCACTTTTGATGGGGTTTTGGAATAGGCTGATTTTTTGTAAGGTTGATCTCTACGGTGAAGAGATCATCCTCACAAAAAATCAGCTCATTTTGAAACTTCTAACCCTAGTTTACAAGTTGAAGAATCGTGGACCGTCCAATTTTTGTAACTCACTTTTGATGGGGTTAGAAGTTTTGGAATAGGCTGATTTTTGGTGAGGATGATCTCCTCATCATAGAGATCATTCTCACAAAAAATCAGCTCATTCCAAAGCTTCTAACCCATATTTTGAAAAATGTTTGGCATCAAACTTGGCAAACTTTAGGGCTGCTGAACCGTCCCATATATATTATATATATATATATATATATATATATATATATATATATATATATATATATATATATATATAGGGGTCCCGTTCGGCACCTTAAGTTTTACCACACACTTTAACAAACGCGTTTTGTCCTACATGGATTAGAAGTTTCGGAATGGGCTGATTTTTGGTGAGGATGATCTCTATGGTGAGGAGATCATCCTCACCAAAAATCAGCTCATTCCAAAACTTCTAACCCCATCAAAAATGATTTACAAAAAATGGACGATCCACGATTTTTCAACTTGTAAACATGGGGCTAAACATTTTGGAATGGGCTGATTTTTGGGGAGGATGATCTTCTAATCATAGAGATCATCCTCACCAAAAATCAGCCCATTCCAAAACTTAACCCATATAGGACAAAAAACGTTTGTTAAAGTGTGTGATAAAATAGGGAAATGTTCAGCACCCTAAGTTTTATCACACACTTTAACAAACGTTTTTTGTCCTATATGGGTTAGAAGTTTTGGAATGGGCTGATTTTTGGTGAGGATGATCTCTATGATTAGAAGATCATCCTCCCCAAAAATCAGCCGATTCCGAAATGTTTAGCCCCATGTTTACAGTTGAAAAATCGTGGACCGTCCATTTTTTGTAAATCATTTTTGATGGGGTTAGAAGTTTCGGAATGGGTTGATTTTTGGTGAGGATGATCTCTATGGTAGGAGATCATCCTCACCAAAAATCAGCTCATTTTGAAACTTCTAACACATGTAGGACAAAACGCGTTTGTTAAAGTGTGTGGTAAAACTTAGGGTACCGAACGGGACCCATATAATATATATATATATATAGTTTGGTGCCAAACATTTTTTGTAAATCATTTTTGATGGGGTTAGAAGTTTTGGAATAGGCTGTTTTTTTGTGAGGATGATCTCTACGGTGAAGAGATCATCCTAAAAAAAAATCAGCTCATTTTGAAACTTCTAACCCTAGTTTACAAGTTGAAGAATCGTGGACCGTCCAATTTTTGTAAATCACTTTTGATGTGGTTAGAAGTTTTGGAATAGGCTGATTTTTGGTGAGGATGATCTCCTCATCATAGAGATCATCCTCACAAAATCAGCTCATTCCAAGCTTCTAACACATATTTTGAAAAATGTTTGGCACCAAATTTGGCAAACTCTAGGGCTGCTGAACCGTCCCCTATATATAAATATACTAAAATTAAAACTCTAAAAATCGAATAAATCTTTAAAAAATATAAAAATTAATTTTTTTTTATTTGTATTGATTTTTTCTATTTTCAAGTAAATTAATTAAAAAATATTTCAACTGGTAATTTTAATTTTATTGGTTCGATTTTAAAAATTAAAAAGTTTAACGAGAATCCAATTTTAAAGTTTAGTTAACTGAAATCTTAGAAAATTTGGAAATTAATTCTTCTCAAATATATATGTAGAAATATACTAAAATTAAAACTTTAAAAATCGAATAAATCTTTAAAAAATATAGAAATTAAATTTATTTTTATTTTTATTGATTTTTTCTATTTTCAAATAAATTAATTAAAAAATTTCGACCGGTAATTTTAATTTTAATTTTATTGGTTCGATTTTCTCTTTTAAAATTAATTTAAAAATATTTTTTTAATAATTATTATTAACAAATCTATTTTTTGATCCAATTCAAGCGGGTACGTCTTTTCTCATAACGTTTAACACTCTTTTTTATTTGGATTCAAGAGGATACGTCCTTTCTTAAAACGTTTCATACATTTATCTTACGTTTAAAAAAAAATTAATATTTTTTTAATAATTATTATTAACTATTTTTATATAATTTGCAGATACGTCTACCTTTCTATTTAAAAAATTAATTTAAAATTCTATTTTTTATAATTATTATTAACAAATCTCTTTTTTATTTCGAATACATCTTTTCTTATAAAGTTTTTTTTAATTAATTTAAAAATATTTTTTAAATCCTTGTTCACGACTCTTCTTTCGTTCACGATCCAGTATGAATCTTGAATCCTTTATATACAACAATCTCCTTATGAAACCCATCAATCTCTCTCTCTCTCTCTCCAGTATTCTTGCAACCCCACTTACAGATTCTCAAACAATCCTAAATCTCTCAAATAGCACCAAAAAATCACTCACATTTGATTCCAGCAAAACTTAGAATTCCAAAAAAGGAGAAAAAAACAAAGTCCCCCCGAGAAGAACAGGTATCTTCTTATTTCTTTGGTTTGCTTATTAAAGGTTGATTATTATCTAAATATTTTATTCTTTCCTCTTGTGGGTTTATTTTTCTTCCCCTCATTTTATTTTGTGGATAACTAGTTATTTTCGTTCTTGATATCTGTATGGTTTCATTGGGTATGAAATTAGATCCGAATATTATCTCAAAAAGGATTAGATTCTTTAGTTACTGTTCTATAGATTTTTCTTTGATTCACGGATGTTTCTTTATTTATTCTTAGAATTTAGAATTCACATTTTGTTTTGTTTTTTTTTTCCTGGAATTATAGTGTGAAATATGAGAATCTGTTCTGTAAGTGAGATTTTGGGATCTAATTTTATCTCTTTACAATGTAGATGTCCATTTAAGAATTCATGTTTGTTAGATAATTAATTCGGTTCATGACGCTTCTTATTTATATCTGGCATTTGGGTTTTTTTTTTTTTTTATCACTATTTATTGCTGCAAATATTTTTGGTGGTTTAATTTTTTATGGGTTTAAGAGTTGACTATGATATAATATAGTTGTAGAAATTATGTTTTTATCTCAAGATTCTCAATTCCAAAACTCCTTGTAGGTTTTTTATTTTTTTGGGAGTTTCAATTTTTGTCTTGTATCTGTTCCAACAAATGGTGATTGGTTTCTTTCTTGAAAACTTTTGTGGTTTTGTAGATTGATGATCATGTTGAGGCATGGTTCTATGATAACATGGGTTTAAAAATTGACTATGATATATTATGCTTGTAGGAGTTTTGTTTATATCTCAAGATTCTCAAGTCCTGGGCTCCTTCTATAGTCTCTTGACCCATCTAATGGATATTGGGTGAGTGACTCTTATCGTTATACTTTTAAAAATGAGTGGATCTCCACTTATGTATTTGTGAAGTTAAGGATATAAAATAAAGAGGTATTAGATTTAATCTACAAATCCAATATTGCTTATTTAAATTACAATCAAGATTGTCTAATTCATAAATGTCTTCGCCTTACTAAACATATTGTTTAATTCATTATTTTTCAGTTTGAATTTTGGATCATTGCACGTGCAGGATCCACTAGGATTTTAAGTGCAAATAATGAAAACTATAAAGGCGCCAATAAGTTGAACCTCCCTTTCTCCCACCAAGTAAAAATATTCTCCAAATTCCTTATATTAGGCAATGCCAACCAACATAATTTTGTAATTCTTTGTGCTTTCTCGTCCATCTCATTAGTATTGACTTTGAAAATTTTCAAAATAGAGCTAAAATAAATGGAGACTAAGATTACTAATCATAATAGCCTAAAAAATTAGTGGTGGTTAAAAGGAAAAAAAGGAAAGTAAATCTTCCTCTTCAACCGGAACCAAGTGCTAAAAGGGAATTCAAAAGCATAATAAACAGGATAGATAATTGAAATGAGATGATTTTGTGATCATTTTAAACTTAAATAGATAAATACACGATTGGTCATAAAAGTTCCTAACATTCATTCTAGGGGTACAATCTAAATAATCAATAACTAAAAATAACTTGAAGATTGTTGCAGCTAGATTCCAAGCCACACATGAAAATCCGATTATTGAAATTAATCCCTTCTAACATCAAAACAATCAATCTCAACAACCAAACCCCAAGAATGTATTGCAAAGAAAATGCTAGTAATAATAAAAAGAGTAGAGAAATAAACATAACCACAACACAAGATATACATGATTCACCCACAATGGGGACTACATTCACGGACAAACTGACAATTAAAAATCCACTACTCAAAGAAAAAATTATAAGTATAGAGATTTTATACTTACCTCCAACTCTCCAGTAAAATCCATCAAATCTCTAAACCCATTCCTGGTAAGAACCCCAAACAAGAAATCGATCTCACTTCCATTGTCACAAGCCTGTGACTACAATGTGAAAACACCCTAAAGAGCTTTGAGCATTTAGATTTTACAAGAGAAAAATAATATCCATGTAGAGATTCAATCCTTTCTTACACATAAAGAGAAAACTCCATTTTAAAGAAACCCCCTTTTAACAACCATCTATAGACCCTATTTTATTTCTCATAAGTTAATGTGAGAGAAAACTTCTTCCTCCTCGACGCTTCTTCCTCCCACGTCATTATTTTTTATATTTACTATTACCTCCCGACGTCGTAAACAAGGGGTTTTCTTTTTCAAGTTGAACTTGGTCTCTTACTTACAGCAACCAGCAGCTATCCTTTGGAACCCATATATTAAGCCTCAGATTATAACTTCGGGAACTTGAAGACATGCTTTATGGAATTAATTCATAAAAAGAGAATGATACACAAATTATGGAATGAGTTTCAAACAAATGTGTGTCTCATGGCCAATCCTAGGAAGGTAATGGCAGCAGCGCTGTTTCACAAGGCAATGGAATATGAGACCGTACATACGGTGGTTTAGCTCCAACAAGACATGAATTTTAATACAGAACAAACCACAAATATCAGAAATTTACCAGGAATTTTATCGGTGAAACCAAGAGCTCGAAAAAGATCTATCGCATGTTTCCACTTAGCAATAAAGACAGCAAGATCAAGAATCTCATCTGCATCAAATGTAGATGCCAAGTTATGTGTAACTAAGAGCTGCAAAAAAACTAAGGGTTCCAAAGGATTTTCATCTCCAATAGTAACCTTCCCTTTCCACTCAACCGCAAGTTTCTTCGCCTTTTCCTTAATCTGAGGCTTAATCTATGGGTTCCAAAGGATGGCTGCTGGTTGCTGTAAAACCCCCTATTTATGATGTGGGGAGGTAATAGCAAATATAAAAAATAATAAAATGGGAAGGTAATAATAAATATTAAAATTATTAAGTCAAGAGACAACCCACGTGCTCTATTTTAAAAAACTTTAAATCACGACCGTTGAATCCATGTTTAATCCGACGAAGGATGTGATTTGTCTAAATATGAGTAGCTTTATGTGTACACGGAATGGGAAATATGGGGGCGTTCAAAGGACATACGTAAAAACAATGGCTTTTCAAAATATGGGTTAGAAATTTTGGATTGAGCTGATTTTCTGCGATAATGATCATTATGATAAGAAGATCATCCTCATAAAAAATTAGCTCAGTCTGAAACTTTTAAATTCATCAAAAGTGATTTACAAATTATTGATAAAAATTGACAAAAAATCGACAGTACACCTTCTTAATCACTTTTAATGGGGTTAGAAGTTTCTGATTGGATTGATTTAAGAGGGTAAAAATAAATAAATAAATAAAAATTAAAACGGTATTATTATAATAAAAAATTGAGATTACAACAATAAAATATGAAAAACAATAAAGTAGATTAAAGGGATAAAAGAGAAAATGTAGTAAAGCTAGGGGAAGTGAAGAATAAATGAAATAAAATAATCCCAAGAAATTATTGCTTGATGGAAAGGATAGTATTAAAAAAATTGAGATTAAAGGGTAAGAGATGAAAAATAAAAAAGTGGATTAAATGGGTAAAATATAAAATATAATAAAATTAGAGGATGGGGCGTTTTCTTTCGAGTTAAAGGGTAAAAGTGGAAAAAATATAATTGGAGGGATATTATTAAAAAAATGAGATTAGATGGGTAAAATATTAAAAATAATAAAGTAAAGTAAAAGGGTAGAAGAGAAAATATAGTAAAATTAGAGGAGAAGAAGAATAAATGAAATAATGTGAGTCCCATAAAATTATAGCTTCATGGGAGGTTGAACCATAAAAATATTACAAAAATTTGAGATTAAAAGGTAAAATATGAAAAATAATAATTTTGATTAAAGAAGTAAAAGAGGAAATATAGTAAAGTAAGGGCAGGTAAAAAATAAATAAAATAAATTGAGTCCTAAGAAACTATAATTTGATGGAAGGGGTATTATTAAATAAATTGATATTAAAGGGGTAAAATATGAAAAATAATAAAGTGGATTAAAAGTGTAAAAGAGAAAATATAGTAAAGTTAGGGGGGTAAAAGTGAAAAAAAATTGGAGGGGTATTATTAAAAAAAATTGGATTAAAGGGGTAAAAAATGAAAAATAATAAAGTGGATTGAAAGGGTAGAAGAGAAAATATAATCAAATTAGATGAGTAAATAATAAAAAAATAAGTGCGACTTGAAGGGAGGTATAACCCACAAAATTATAAATGATGGGAGGTTTATCCTAATTGGATTTGTCTCCCACAACACTATAGTTGACTAGACGTTTGTATTACACAATTGTTCCAATTCAATTTTATTTTATTCTATATATTAGAATTCACCCATACTTATAGCACGAGCATCCTCTCTCTCGAGTTAAGAGGGGAAAAATAAAAAAAACTAAAGTTGGAAGGATATCATTATTTAAAAAAATTGAGATTAAACGGGTAAAAGAGAAAATATAGTAAAATTTGAGAAGGTGAAAAAGAAATGAAATAAAGCGGATTCTAAGAAATTACAGTTTGATGGAAGGGGTATTATTGATAAAATGAAATTAAAGAGGTAAGAAATAAAAAAATAGATTAAAGGGATAAAAGAGAAAATATAGTAAAGTTAGAAGATGGAGTATCCTCTTTCAATTTAAAAGGGGAAAAGTGTAAAAAATTAAGTGTATGGTATTATTAGAAAAATAAGATTAAAGGGAAAAATGATGAAAAATAATAATATGAAATAAAGTAGATTAAAAGGGTAAAAGAGAAAATATAGTAAAATTAGAGGAGGGAAAGAATAAATGAAATAAAGTGGGTTTTATGAAACTATAACTTGACTGAAAGTTCAACTAACAAAATTATTATAAAAAATTTGACATTAAAGGATTAAAAGATGAAAAATAATAAAGTGGATTAAAAGGATAAAAAAGAAAATATTGTAAAGTTAAAGGAGGTGAAAAATAAATAAAATAAAGTAGTTCCCAATAAACTATAGCTTGATTGAACTGCCTTTTCCATAGGAATCAACCCTACCGAGTTATTAAAAAAAAAATTGAGAATACAAAGGGTTAGAAATGAAAACAATAAAGTGGTAAAAAATAAAATATGGTAAAGTTAGAGGAGGGGGTGTCCTCTTTCGAGTTAAGGGATAAAAATGGAAAAAAACTAGAGTTGGGGGGGGGCATAATTAAAAAAATTTAGAATAAAGAAGGTAAAAGATTAAAATAATAAAGGATTAAAAAGGTAAAAGAGAAAATATAAAAAATTAAAAGAGGTAGAAGAGAAAATATAATAACATTAGAAAAAGAGAAGAATAAAGGAAATAAAGTGGGTCTCATGACAGTATAGCTTGATGGGAGATTTAACCTACCAAATTGTACATGATGGGAGGTTTGTTCTAGTTGAATTTGTCTCCCATAACATTATAGTTGATTGGACGTTTGTATTACACACAATTATTCCAATTTAATTGTATTTTATTATATAGACTCGTTCACCCATTCATACGGCACAGACATCCTCTCTTAGGTAAAGGGGTAAAAGCGAAAAAAATAATAAAACTTCTAACCCCATCAAAAATGATTTACAAAAAATGGACGGTCCACGAATTTTCAACTTGTAAATATGGGGCTAGAAATTTCGGAATGAGCTGATTTTTGGTGAGGAAGATCTTCTAACCGTAGAGATCATCCTCACCAAAAATCAACCTATTCAAAAACTTCTAACCCATGTAGGACAAAACATGTTGGGTAAATGGTAGGGGGTTGAACATTTCTATGGTGTGTACATGATGTGGAATAGGAAAAGCATTCATGTGTTCAAATGCAAAATAATATTTTACAAAGAAGAGAGTTCTTGATATTTCCCTCTCTCTCTCTCTCTCTCTCTCTCTCTCTCTCTCTCTCTCTCTATATATATATATATATATATATATATATATATATATATATATATATATATATATATATATAATATGGGAAATGTTCAGCACCCTAAGTTTTACCACACACTTTAACAAACGTTTTTTGTCCTACATGGGTAAGAAGTTTTGGAATGAGCTGATTTTTGGTGAGGATGATCTCTATGATTAGAAGATCATCCTCCCCAAAAATCAGCCCATTCCGAAATGTTTAGCCCCATGTTTACACGTTGAAAAATCGTGGACCGTCCATTTTTTGTAAATCAATTTTGATGGGGTTAGAAGTTTTGGAATGAGCTGATTTTTGGTGAGGATGATCTCCTCACCATAGAGATCATCCTCACCAAAAATCAGCTCATTCCGAAACTTCTAACCCATGTAAGACAAAACGCGTTTGTTAAAGTGTGTGGTAAAACTAAGGGTGGCGAACGGGACCCTATATATATATATATATATATGGGTCAGGTTCAAGGGCCATGTGAGAAAACATGTGAGAAAACTTTCGACGGTAAATAAAATTTTAAAATATGGGTTAGAAATTTTGGATTGAGCTGATTTTTTGTGAGGATAATCTCTATGATGGGAAGATCATCCAAAAAAAAAATCAGCCCAATCTGAAACTTCTAACCCCATTAAAAGTGATTTAGAATGTGGACCGTCGATTTTTTATCAATTTTTATCACTAATTTGTAAATCACTTTTGATGGATTTAGAAGTTTCTGATTGAGCTGATTTTTTGTGAGGATGATCTTCTCATCATAGTGACTATCCTTGCAAAAAATCAGCTCAATCCAAAGCCTCTAACCCTTATTTTGAAAAACGAAAGTTTTCTCACATGTTTTCTCACATGGCCCTTGAACCTGACCCTATATATATATATATATATATATATATATATATATATATATATATATATATATATATTATATATATATATATATATATATAATATATATAGATATAGGGGGGTGTTCAATGACCAACTTTTTGACAAAACATTTTTCAAAACATGAGTTAGAGGTTTTGGAATGGGCTGATTTTTGGTGAGGATGATCTCTACGGTGAGGAGATCATCATCACCAAAAATCAGCCCATTCCGAAACTTCTAACCCCATGAAAAACAGTTTACAAAAAATGGACGGTCCACGATTTTTCAGCTTGTAAACATGGGTTAGAAGTTTTGGAATGGGCTGATTTTTGGTGAGGATGATCTCCTTACTGTAGAGATCATCCTCACCAAAAATCAGCCCATTCCAAAACTTCTAACTCATGTTTTGAAAAATGTTTTGCCAAAAAGTTTGCCATTGAACGCTACCCATATATATATATATAGGGTCCCGTTCAGCAACAAACATTTTGACAAAATATTTTTCAAAACATGGTTTAGAGGTTTTGGAATGGGCTGATTTTTGGTGAGGATGATCTCTACGGTGAGATCATCCTCACAAAAAATCAGCCCATTCCAAAACTTCTATCCCCAGTTTACAAGTTGAAAAATCATGGACCGTCCTTTTTTTGTAAACCATTTTTGATGGGGTTAGAAGTTTTGGAATGGGCTGATTTTTGGTGATGATGATCTCCTCACCGTAGAGATCATCCTCACCAAAAATCAGCCCATTTCAAAACCTCTAACCCATGTTTTGAAAAATGTTTTGCCAAAATGTTTGTTGTTGAACATTTCCCATATAGGGTCCCATTCAGCAATAAACATTTTGACAAACATTTTGGCAAAACATTTGGTGAGGATGATCTCTACGGTGAGGAGATCATCCTCACCAAAAATCAACCTATTCAAAAACTTCTAACCCCATTAAAAGTGATTTAGAATGTGGACCGTCGATTTTTTATCAATTTTTATCACTAATTTGTAAATCACTTTTGATGGATTTAGAAGTTTCTGATTGAGCTGATTTTTGGTGATGATGATCTCCTCACCGTAGAGATCCTCCTCACCAAAAATCAGCCTATTCAAAAACCTCTAACCCATGTTTTGAAAAATGTTTTGCCAAAATGTTTGTTGCTGAACATTTCCCATATGTATATATATATATATAGAGAGAGAGAGAGAGAGAGAGGGGAAATTATCAAGAACTCTCTTCTTTGTAAAATATTATTTTGCATTTGATCACATGAATGCTTTTCCTATTCCACATCATGTACACACATATTATATATTGTCCTTTAGTTATTTCCGCCATGAGTTTTATCCATTATTATAGTTTCTGCAATGTGGCCAATATTGTTTGGTTGAAACATTCGTCATGGTGAGTTCTTGACTTTGATAACAAGTGCAGACCTCTAAATCTCTATATTTTAGAAAAGTGACTATAACTAATTCAACCTTCCAAACTAGGACAATTAGAACAACACAACTTCACAAGAAAAACTCAAATCCCTAACTCGAAAATAATTTCCCATATTCTATTATTTAGCCCATTCTTTTTTTCATCACTCACCAATGCACATTTATCTTTATTTAGTAGTTTAATATTGAGTATGATTTCAATATTTAGATATTATTATTGATTGATTTGTTTCAAGATATTCTCGATGTGTTTATGTTGATAGGATAGTTGATTTATGAATCTTTAATATAAAATTTAGCATGAAATAACGAATTTTGATCTTAAATCTAATGCATCATTATCATCATCAAAGACTTGTCCCAAAGATTTGAGTTAGATTAATGAATCGTGTTACTCCATTCCAATATGTCAAGAGCCACAACTTTTGTTCCACAGTAACTCTTAACACATCATGTTTCTGAAAGTGTGCTCACATCTACTTTCACTATTTCTATCCACATTTTTTTGGATCTTCCTTTTGATCATTTAGATACTTCAACTTGAAATTTCTCTAACATAATCTTACAAAAAAAATATAAAAAATCTTCTTCGGAACACAAGTGTTAAATTGAAACAAATGTCAACCATAAACATAATATAGGAGAAAAAGTCTCAACAACTACAAACGTTGTTTCACATCTAGTTAGAAAAGGTGACCCAAAATTGATTCCTACCATCATCATCCACATAGCCACATAAATGAGAAAAAAAAAAAAAAAAAACTTACAGGAGTCATTTCCAATCCATCTGGATTTCCATATGTAGGATAGTTGTCACATTCATTGATAGGCTTGCCCATCCTAAGTTGAGAAAGAATAAATTAAAGAGTCACAATCAACAACTTCCTCGTGAGCATAACCAACTAGAGATGAGAAAAGGTCGCCAAATAAACACCTATTATCCATATAAAAGCTCCAACTATAGCATAAATACTCGATTGATGACAATACCTGATTAAAACAAAATGCTTTTGTAGCTTCATCAATAGTGCCTACATGTGTAGCTAAGATTGGGGTTGGTGTAAAGCAATCTAAACCACTCGTGTTTATGTGTCAGCATAAGCTCTAACGAAATGAAACATGTCTCTCTATATTTCGATTACATGGTCACCTATGATCAGACAATTTTGAGTTGTGAATTATGAGAGAAAAGGTGTCGAAAACCATGAGCTACTTTAATAGCATGTAAAAGAATGTCCCTTGAAGGAAAAGAGATTCGAATTGACTAAAATAAAAGATAGGACAAATAACCTTCATTCTTTAAGCATGCTTGATCAAATCAGCAAAATGACAAAGTAATATAAGATTATGAAGGCTAAAAGAACCAGATAGTCTGGTCTCTCTTGTACTCAATAAATATATAACTAAATTATCTCCTACTTTTCTAAACCATTTTTTTTTGTTGTTGAGAAATCAGGTCGAAGACATTCACAGATATCATAGCCAGAAGAACAGTGGGACGTTCCTGCTCCAAGATCAATATTATTGAACTTGATTTTTTAACATGGTCCCTTTCAAAGCAAAGTTATATTATTGGCAAGAATTAGAATGCTTTCCTCCTAATACATTAAATCCCTCCTTGGTTGATAAATGCTAAGTAAAAACAATACATTCTTAAATTTCTCACAAATACAAAACATACTTGTCACGCCTCTAAATTTAAACACACATCCCCATAAATAAGTGTTAGAATCTTGAGATGTGATTAACTATCCTATCCATGCTAACATATAATAATAGACAACAATTCCTGTTTAACAGTCGTAGCGGAATAATAACTAAAATCAATAAATAAGAGTTTGTGGAAACTAACAATAGTTCTAATTAAAATCCATAATCCCTAGTCTTGTAATAACATCAATTAATGTCACCAAATTTGACATATAAAGTATCTAATATGTAACAATGAAATAAAATGACACACAATGTCTTGACATAAGTGTCTCAAATTGAAACATAAAAAGAATACAATTACTAAACTTTACGACTAGTCAAATTGACGGAGGCAACTGCCCACATACTCAAACTCTGGTACCTCCTTGTAAATCTCCTCATCAACGACTAACTCATCTGAAAATGTGAATGGTAAGGAAAGTAATAGGAGTGTTATTCAACAGGAAGTCTACCGTTCTAAGAAGTAGTCACAACATGTAACGTATAATCATATTGAAGTTTAAATCATGCTGATTTTAAATAAAATATAACATTCTAATAAGGACTAAAGAAAATAATTAATCATTCAAATAAATATCAATCTATCAGTTCTATCAAATAAATCGTTATAGTTCTAACTTGCTTTCAAAGTATAAACTTTATCTATCAACATACAATTAAAGATACATAATACAAAAACGACAGTGTAATCAATAAGAGTATCGAGGAACATGCTGATATGACAGTCTCGGCATGGATAATCAATATTACAAACTCCACCGTGGAATCTCATCGTTCACATCTGATTTTGTGGCTGGTCGTTGCTACCACGGTTGGGTGACTACTTATATTTTGTTTCACTAGGGCCGAAGCGCGTCAGGTTGTTCTTTCTGCGGGGGGCCGGAGTTTGCGTAGTATCTTGCTGGGAAGTTGATGAAAAAGAGAGAAAAGAGATAGAAAAGAATAAGATTGAATAGATTATCCCGAACCTGCCTCCGCCGCCGTCGCACGAACCATTTATGATGACCACGTTTGGGTGAAAGTAGGGGTTGAAATTCCCTTACTAGACTAGCTACTAGCTTTTGCCCAAGCCCAAATAAAGGCTTTGATTCAAGAAAATAGTGCATTAGTGGATAGAGGAGATAAGGATCTTGTTTGGTTTGGTGGCTAATAGAATTAGCCATTGATCAAAATTCAAATACTTGAACCAATTATTTTGATCATTCGTTTGATGACTACAGATTCTCAGTGATCACTAACTAACTCAGGAGCGAACTCCCCACGACTAAACCTACCAAAAGGCAATACATGTAAACTTTAACTATCTTTACACCATATAAAGACCGTCTTTACACACAAATATTTTTCAAGAAAGAAGAGAAATTCTCGGATCTCGTGAGCTATATTACTCTCTAAAGTATCCCATACAACCCAAGATAATAGAACATTTAAGTATTATCCTAAACTGACCCGTTGCTTTCTGAAATATAGAATGGATTGCTCTTTATAGATTTTCTACCACCCTTTTCTAATAAACAAAATAATTTTATTTTGTATACATATATATAATTTCTTTATATCTAAAATACAAACAAAGTATGATAATATCTTCCAATGGCATCCATTTGTCAATCAATTCATCCATCAATCATATCACACTACAAAAATTTTGATTTTTAGCGAGGGTAAAAAATTGCCGCCAAAAATCATAAAATTGTCACTGCTATAAATAAAATGGCCAAGGGAAACGCCGTTATTCATGGTTTGCTTAAAGCAATATGGACGCCTATAGTGGCAATCAGAAACAACCGCTAATTGATTTCTAATACAATTACTAGTGATGATTTTACCACCGTTATAAATACAATTTGAGGACGACATTTTAGTGGCGGTTATGGCCGCCGCTAATAAGATTTTAAATTCATTTTTCGATTTCTTATATTTTAAAATTATTTATAATTAAATACTTATTTTTATACAACCTTTTAATTAAACAAAATTACATAATAAACAACGAATGATAACAACAAAATATGAGCAATATACCTAATCTAGGTCTCACATAACAAAATAGTACATCAAATGAGGTAAGATACAAGTATAACAAAATAGTAAGTCAATTGCACTAAGAGACAAATCTAATAAATCCAAGTCTATCACTCAAAAAACAAAAAACTATCATGGCTGTTGTTGTGGGCAATGATTACTGGCAGGCTGATTGTGTTGCTTATCAACCTACAATTTATATACATTAATCAAATTAGCCATACCAATCAACATTTATTTATTAACAAAATATTTTAAAATACAACATATTCAATTACTAGTGCTAATGTACCTTTTTCATTAGGGCAATGACCAATTCTTTTAATCCTTGCACCTCAACATCCCTCCTAATCTGTTGTTGCTCCAGAGACTCTAATTTCTCCTTCAAATTACGGACCTCAGCAGAATTGCTAAAGGAATTTTCTGAAGATGATGCAAACAATTTGCTGGGAGTCGGGCCAAAGCCGACACCACGAACACGTCCATGTCTATCAGGACCCATGACCTGAGATAATACATCATTTCGACCTGTAATATCTTGAGAACCTTCCGGTAATTTACTCATGAGTTCTTTTATCTTGTCCTGCAAATATTAAAAAAATTCTTAGTACCTTCAAATTAGCAACATACCAAACTAGAAGATTGTAACACCAATAAAGAATCAATAAATGATAAAACTAAGTGAAATTAAGGGTAGATACGAGTTATTGATCCTAAGACAAACATAACATTTTAGGTGAAGAATCCAATCCAATAAGAGAGTTCAAATTTGCTAATAATTGCATTACAAGAATAACTAGAGCAGATTAAGTCCATATTCAAATCTATATCTATAGGTATTGATAAATAAAAAATCTATATCTATAGGACCCAACGAATAAGGTAGTGTTTGTTTCCGCTTCAAAACGCGGATTTCAGTGCGTTTGCGCTGAAAATCTGCGATTTGGTTCGAAATCACCATTTGTTACGAAATCGCATTACGAAATTGTGTTTTTAAACGCAAATGTGAAAAGCTTCAAATATCCGCTTTTCTAATCGTGTTTGCGGGAGACGCGAACTACCAAAAACAACTCATTTGAAATGACCGTTTTACCCTTGCCCTCACAGATCTCTCTGCTTTTCTTCTTCTCTTCTCTATTTGGTCTCTCTTTCTCTTGCGCAGATTCTTCTCTCGCACAACTCTCTCTCTCTCTCTCGCACGTCTCTCGACAGAGCCTCTCACAAATCTGTGTATAGCAAGAGTTGGACCTCTGCGCCGCTCTCATCAACTCTTACAGGTCTCTCTCTCTCTCTCTCTCTCTCTCTCTCTCTCTCTCTCTCCATCGAATATTATTTTCGTTTCGATTTTTTGGTAGATCGAATACCGTTTTTGTTTGGGATTTTTGGTTTAGGGAAGGGCTTGAGCTTGCTTTCCAAGCTTTAAAACAATTATTATAGATTAGAGAATGGGATTTACCTTGTATGACTCTTAAGAGTCTCGATTTCCTCCAAATTT
>NW_028237307.1:0-32779 GCF_017979445.1 Akebia trifoliata
GTTTCACTTTAATTATTTAATGTTTTATTTATTAATTTCAAAATTTTTAATTATGAAAATTATGAAATTACCGTTTTACCCCCGGAGAGGATTTTTCACGTTTTAAGTCAGTTTTTAATGTTCTAGGATGTTTTAGAATCGATTTTTTGTAAGGAATTTAATGAAAATATTAGTTTGTGTCATTTATGAAAATTTTTGTGTGAAATGGTCATGAACTTTATGAGGGGCATTTTCGTAATTTTGTCGAATTCTGTTAAAATTGGTGAAATGATTTATTTGATTTCGATTTGTTGTTTTATGTGTTCGAAAGGGTTTTTCTAATCGTAACGTAGGCTTTAGGGTTGTTTTAAGTTTAAGGGTATTTTGGTAATTTGGTCATTTTTTAGTGATTTTTATCGTGAAACTTCTTTTTGTTTGAAAAATGATGATTTCTAAGCTTTTGGGGTTATATTTTCCTAGCGTAGCGTGGTTTCTACAGTTTTGTTAATTTGAGATACCTCATCCGAATTTCTGAAACATATCTGGTAACAAAATAAAGCATTGGAATAATCATCCATAATTAGGAACCTTTGCGATCGGATTGACGAGTTGATTGATCAGGCGAGTGCAAAAATGGGGTGTCTACAGATGCCCCTATTTGGTAGAGGGTTGAAGCAGACTAGATAGCAAATTTATTTTGGTAGATAGTGCGATATCCGAATGCCAAAGCTAGTGACAGTTCATTTTACAGCCTGATTTAACAATTCGTTGAGATGTTCGGATCCTTGAGGGTTAAACTCTCCCCGAACAAAAATGTTGTCAGGTTCTCGAGCGTGAGCTCTTACTGACAGTGTCAGATCCTTGAATTTTATAAAATTCTCCTTGACTAATGAAAAAGTGCACGTGTGTGCAAAGGTGTGATGCTTACTGAGTAAAAATGTGTCAGGTCCTAGAGATCTTCTCTCACTGACAATAATGATTAAAAATTGAAATGTGCTTATGCAACGAAAGCAATAATGGCAAGGTTGAATAATGAGGTAATTTGAGTCATAACATTGTTGGAACTTCGTTAAATCCTATTTGAAGTTAGAAAAAGTTTGAGTCTTGTATATCGGACTCGAACCTATTGTAGCCACGCTTCTCGGGCTAAAGAACTTAAACAATCCTGTTAATTCGATATGATTCAAACAAAGTTGGAGTCTCGTTCTTGGACTCGAACTAAGGTTTATAGGCACTTCAAAAAAATTATTCATTTTACGATTCAAAAAATTGGAGTCTCACTTCTCGGACTCGAACCTAGGTTTGTAGGCACTTCAAAAAACCTACTCATTCTATGATTTAAAAAGTTGGAGTCTCGTTTCTCGGACTCGCACTTAGGTTTGTAAGCACTTCAAAAAGCCTACTCATTCTATGATTCAAAAAGTTGGAGTTTCGTTTTTCGAACTCGAGCTTAGGTTTATAGGCACTTCAAAAAGCCTATTCATTTTATGATTCAAAAAGTTGGAGTCTCGTTTCTCAGACTCGAACTTAGGTTTGTAGGCACTTCAAAAAGCCTATTCATTCTATGATTCAAAAAGTTGGAGTCTCGTTTCTCAGACTCGAACTTAGGTTTGTATGCACTTAAAAAAGCCTATTCATTCTATGATTCAAAAAGTTTGAGTCTCGTTTCTCGGACTCGAATTTAGGTTTGTAGGCACTTCAAAAAGCCTATTCATTCTATGATTCAAAAAGTTTGAGTCTCGTTTCTGGACTTGAACTTAGGTTTATAGGCACTTCAAAAAGCTTATTCATTTTATGATTCAAAAAGTTGGAATCTCGTTTCACAGACTTGAACTTAGGTTTATAGGCACTTTAAAAAGCTTATTCATTTTATGATTCAAAAAGTTGGAATCTCGTTTATCGAACTCAAACTTAGGTTTGTAGGCACTTCAAAAAGCCTATTCATTCTATGATTCAAAAAATTGGAGTCTCGTTTCTCGGACTCAAACTTACTATACCACTTTTCTTGGTCTTAGATTTATAGGAACTTAAACAATCCTATTAATTCATTCTATGATTCAAAATCGAGCTCAAAGTTTGAAAGATCAAGCCTTTATTGGCTTATCATGCATCTGGATTCATAATTATCATTGGGCTTCGCCGGACTTTTAAGCTTTTATAAGATTTTCTTTTTATCATGTGATTAAGAACAAAAACTTTGGAATTAAATGACCTTCAAAAATGCCCCTAGTTTCATGGTTGGCTTTAACTGGGACTTGACTACGAGACTGATGGAATGGATTACGCTTGAAAAATATGGACTCTGATGTATGACAGATAGAAGAACTGACATTCTCTTAAATTTAAGACTCTTAAGGTTATCATATGTGTAATAAGGAATTGATCATTTTCTTTCAAATTTCTTTTGAAAAAAACTTGAGCTGAACTTAAAAAATCTTGATAAATATTAGAATAGAAGATTTTTCTCTTCAAAATGGTTGATGATTCTACATCTTCCATTAGCGAACATCATTTTTTTGAAGATCCTACAATGTTCAAGATGACTTCTAATTTTTTCGACTTCAACATTGTCTTCGTCGGACGTGAGTTCTTGGCTGAAAAATGAATATTGTAGCCTGAATGGTTCTGCATTTTCTAATTTCTGCACAAGCCTCCTTCTGAATTTTTATTCTTGATGGGACCTTTCCTCCCATTTGATGATGCCCTAATTTTTGCCTAGATCATCTCTTCAGGTTTTCAATCTAGCAGGCTTTGTTTTTCTTTTTCTGATGATGTCTTGATTTTTGCCTCGGTCGCCTTTTCAGGTTTTCAACCTAACAAGCTTTCTTTTTTATGGTTATGCCCTAAATTTTGCCTAAGTCGCCTTTTTCAGATTTTCGACTTAGCGGGCTTCTCTTTTTTTCTTGATGATCTTGTATAACAAACTCGACAACTTCTTGGTTCCATGTACCTTAACCAAGTTAATTAGCATTCAGGAGGACTTAATAGGTGGGCTTAAGATATGGTTTAGAAAGAAAAGATATAAGGCTCAACTTCCCAAAATGCCCCTAGTTTAATATTCTCTCTTTTCTGTCAATTATTTTGATTTTTTTTCTAAATGCCCCTAGTTTGGCATTCTTTTCTTTTTATTAATTATTTTGATTTTTTTTAATGCATTCTTTTCTTTTAAACCTTTCAATAAGGGATTTTCCTTTTAGATAATACTTTTCTCAAGAGAATAATTTTTTTTTGTATGACCGAGCCTGAAGTAATTTCTCAGGTTGCCTACGTACCCCAAATATTTCTTTTTCTTTTGGGATCAGGTCAAAACGTAGTTCATACTCAGACTTCCCTCCCGAGGTTGGTTGGTGTGGTTTAGAAAGAAGAGGCTATTGAGTTTTTTTTAAAGGTTGCGAGGGGCTAGAAAATTATCTTTTTCTTGGTAAGATAGGAAAATGATTCAACCAAAGAAGGCCTCCTTTAGTGAAATACTAGTTGATTTGATTAAGGTTTTAGGAACTCGATGTCTTGATTGCTCTGTCGAGTAAGGTCTTTTTTTGAGAAGGAGTAACTTCAGTTTTCTTCTAAGCATGAGTAATTTTCAGTCTTCTTCTACGAAATTGAGTGTGATTGCATTATTTGTATTTGACCTTAACTAGTTCAATTCTTTCCAAACTTCGAAAGAAATCTCATATTCTTTTGCTAATGATAATTCTTTTATCATTATGGATCCTTTTTTACAAATTTTTGCACCTTTGTCACTGGTTTCAACTGCATCATTCTTAATGATCTTTGACTTTGAAGTCTATCTTTGACTTTATGTCTTGATTTATTTTGCTACAATCTATTTTGATGAGACTATGCAGGAATATTGTTGAATTTCTCAAGTAAGTTTATTATTCTCTCATGTTCCCTTGAAGATAATGTATCACCAATTTGCACCTTCTTGAGTGTACTCTTTAATTCCAATATTTATCAAATTTGATTAGTGAGCTTTAAGTCATTTCTCATGTTCATATCATTATTGCACACAGGATAATCAAAAGCTTCTTTATTTATTGGAATTGAAAAGAACATAGACTGACAAACCTTACTAAAACCCAAAAATAAAGATGACTAACTGAATTCAAAGACTGACGCAACTAAAGCTAAAAAAAAACTAATAAGACTTAAAAGATGACATCATTCTGAATGGAGGGACACAATTCTAGAGTCTATGCCACTTCGGTTATCTTCGATGGATGACTTGAACTTTTCTGCTTTTACTATCTCTTCATATTCTGATTCAAGCCTGTCATATGCGGGACAACCCATTGCTTCAATAATTTCTCTGTTATTCAGTTTTGTCACTACCTTAGGGTAGTTGAACTCATTCTGGCATGGAACGAATGCACTGTTTAGACCGATTGGGTGAATGAAGGAAACTGGGTCAACTGATTCGGGTTTGGATATTGATATTAGGTTTAGAGTAGGAGGGGGTTGATTCTGAAAGGTAGGAAAAGGGTTAGTCTTAACATTGAGAGTAGTAGGAGTGGGTATGGTGACTTTTCCTTGCTCAATAAGGTCTTGGATAGCATGTCGGAGAGTAATACACCTGTCAAGAACATAACCAGGCATCTGATGGAATTCACAGAATTACCCATTATCCATGTTTGGAGGAAGAGGATTAAGCAAAGGCTTAGGTTGTAAAGGTGTCAGCAATCCCCTTTTCATCAATTTTTTATAAGCAATACTAAGGGACATTCCAAGATTGGCAAACTGTCTTCTAGGCTTAGCTTGTGAAGGCTGAGTAGCTTGAGGAGATAGTGCGAAGGAGGTATTGGCCACTTGTAAGGAATTGACATTAGGTTTGAAATGTTTGGGTTTTGACTCAGACGAGTTACCAAAAAGTCCCGAAGAGTAGGCATCCTCAACTTGATTTCCAGCCTCAAGGAGGGATTGAAAAGTGGGAAGGTACTGAGGCATCAAGTACTTGGCATAATTTGGAGTGAGATTCCTAAGGATAATCTTGATTTGTTCCTTCTCTTGAGGTCGGTCCCACAATTGAGCTGCTTTAGCTCTCCATCGAGCAATGAACTCAGTGAAAGTTTCCCTAGATTTCTGTTTAGTAGTTTCTAGATCTCTTCTTGTGAGTTCAATATCCGTGTTAAAGGAATATCGACCAATGAACTCTTTCACCAATTCATGTCATGTTCTTACCCGAAACGAGTCCAGTGACATTAACCAGTGTGAGGCAGGACCTGTAAGGGTTCTCTGAAAAAGTTGGGCCATCTGTTCTTCACTCAGACCCTGAGACTGCATGATACCGACATATATTTTTAAGTGAGTCCTAGGGCATCCAGTCCCATCAAATTTATCTATATCTGGTATTGTGAACTTTTCTAGCAGACGGACTGTAGGAAATAATGTCATTGCCCTTAATCCAAGGGCGAGATCGTCAGGATCTTTGATATTCTTCAATGCAGTTTCTACCTGAGTAATTCGATGAGTTAATACAGGGTCAACGGGCACTTGATCATCTTCAAAATCTTCAACCAGGTCAAACACGGCCTGAGGTTCCATAACTTTATCTTTTTTCTTTTCAATTTTCAAGGATTCGATTTGTGTTTGAGCAGAAGTAATAATCTGTGCTTGAAAAGATTCTAAAATCTGACAGAGTGTGGCTTCATCCATAGCACTCGTTTCTTCACGTGGCAAAGACTGACTACTTGGCAGTGGTACTCTAGAAAGACGACTTTTTTCACGGACCCAAAGTGGTACAGATAGAGGTTTAGAACGTTTGGGACCAATTATTACCTGATTGGAAGTAAACCAAGGTTAACCATTGACTCTTAACCACATGATTAAAGTTTCGATATAGAATAGCCTAAGTCTGGTGGAAAATATTGAATCTAAATGCACTATAAGTCTATGGTGACCAAGAAAGTGAGAAAGGTTAGACATGGGTCTACCCCTGATTGGGAATGAACCTTTGATCAGATAAATTAATTTGATCTTAAGATCGAATCTTTCTATACAAAGTGGTCTGGATCTTTAAAAGTGAAACCAATTAGTCCAACTGATTTGGTATTGATTAGTTTGATCCATTTGTCAATTGGGCCAACTGGTTTAAGTGGTTCAAATTAATTGGTACATTCCACCGATTGGGACGGACCGATATTGCGGGTTTTATTTGATTATTCTGGATCGGTCCGCCCACTTACTTGTTGGTTGGATTGAATAAAGCAACCTGGGAACACCCATAGTCTGTTCGGGTCGTGACTTATAGGAAGGCTTTTAGACTCTAGGTTTACTACGTGCAATGCAATTTATCTGGCCACCCTTGCCCAAATACACCTATATACCTCTCGATACGTGGTGACTTGGTTTGATATACCGTATAGGTGATAATCTAAAACCTCAACTCACTTCTCTGAAGTCAAAAACAGCCAGTTTGATCTCCAATTGAGAGGTGGCGCACGATGCTGAGTAAGGGCCCACTTAAATACCTTTCGTCTAGAATAGACATAGTCTATCCCCCTCGTACAGTAGGGTACATCGGGGCAAGATCTCGCTTAAGCATCGGTTTTGACCAAGAAGTACAATTGATATACTTAGATTATCTTTTACATACCTATGGGTACGAGTCAAGAGTTATAGCTTTCATAAATGGTTTTGCATCCCACGAGGGGACCGACCACGTACTAGTACTACGTTGGCAATCGGGACATGTGACTGTGTGGCTTACAATAGGTCAAAGGCTCAGGTCGCTCCAGCCTGGGTGCATCAATATACCTCTCAGAATCACCTGATCAGACGGTATTGATGCCCCAGTTTGATATACCCTAAGGTACATGACTGGAGTTGTGGTTTTCATAAATGACATCGCATCTCCGAAGAGATCGGGTCACGCACTAGTGCCACGTTGGCTATAAGGGACATGCAACGTGCAATGCAATAATATAAACGTCCTAGTGGTGTGTGCAAAACAGGGTGGGGTGTGCCCTGGGCATTTTTTTGGGCCTATGGGTTAAATCAAATCATCACAATATGGATATTAGAAAAACAAGATCATAAAACATAAATATCCATAACATCAATCAAGATCAATGCACACACGTTAAAGATATATATTAATTAAGATTATGGCATATCAGACAAGCAATCAATCAAGATAGGGCAAAAATGATCAACCAATCAGGATAGCACAAGAATAATTAATCATATATCAATCATTAAGATAGGCACGAATTTTTTTTTTTAACTGAAAAATAATTTAATTTGACCAACAAAACGATATTTCCAAACTTACTAAGGGTCATCGGTAATCCAATACCATAGCCTTTTTAGATTTGATGGAAAAAATTTGGATTCGACAATAAAATTCAATTTTTTTTAATTTAGATCTAAGGTTTTGAAAATTGGTAGTGATGAAATCTAAAATTAAAGATCAACCTTCAAAATTAAAGTTAAAAATTTTCTTTTAAAAATTCTTTGAATTTTATCTGCCGCCATAAGCATATGATATTGGATCATGCTCTTAAATGCTACGTGGTGAGATAAAAAATCTTTAACAAGATTTGAAATCTTTAACAAGATTTGAAATCTTAATACATTAGTAAGAAAAGCAATTTCGTTCGTTGTTTTTTTTTTTTTTTTGAGTTTAAATGTATGATTTTGAAAATAGGTAGCATTGAAATCTCAAATTTACGATCAAAGTTCAAGATGAAAATTAATTTTAAAAATTTTCTTGGAAATTCTCTTTTAAAAGTTCTTGGAATTTTGTCCACTACCAGCACATGGCATTGGATCCTGCTCTTGGATGCCACGTGACGTGGTCAAAGACCCTTAGCAAGATTTGAAATCTTACTAAAGTGGTGAAGATAGCCTTAGCCCTTTTTTATTTTTTAATCCAAACAACAATAAATCTGCCAAGTAAATCTTAAAAAAAAATTAAATAAAAACAAATAAAAAAAAAGTGTTGCTGTCACGTGGGGAGGTCAAAGATCTTTAAGAGGATTTCAACACTCTTAACTCTTTCTTTTCTTCTTATAATGTTGCTGCCAGCACACCCAGCCCACAACACCCCCTATATTGTTTGCTCCAAAGGTTAGAAGGTTTGCAATGAGAATACCAATGGTGAGCATTAATTGGAAAAATATGTTGAGCACACCAATACACTACTGATCTGTTAGTCCAGAATCAATACCAAGCAAAATGCCACAAGTAATAAGCATACATATATTAATAACAACAGCACCAATTGTAGCACCTGTAAAAAAAATGAAACCACTTGCCAACATTAGAAATTTTAGTCCAGACTTCCCTCTAATAAATCAAGAAAAAGGTAAAAGGCACCAAAGCCGCCCCAAAACAGAGAAAATGTGTAATAAAAGAGAATAAAATTATCTCCATTGAATTTAAAGTACTAACTCATTTTTTTATCTCTGATCAGATTCCTCACATTGCCAGTCGAGGCTTAAAAGACTCTAGAGTTTACTTTTTCTCGACTAAGTGGATTCTTCTGCAAATATCAAGACTACCCAACTGAGGTTTCGGCTCATTTCCTATTCAACAGAGATCATTGACGGAGAGCCAATGTATATCTGAACAAATTGTCTTCCTATTAAGGTTAGAAACTTTGAACTTGCAGGGCATGCGTTCCATCTGGCTGCGCTTAAATTGCACGGTTTTTGTGAGGAAGAAGACAAGAATGTCGATATTCAGAATGTGTCCATAGATAAGGGCCAATCTTATATGGCTTCCTCAGATTCATATAGCAGCAAATGGAGGGAATAAAAATTGGTCATGCAACAAGACTACCATGCGTTGTTGGGTTACCATAATGGTTTCCTTCTCTTCCTCTAAATTTATCTTAAATCTAATATTGGTATCAAATTCGACTTCTATGTACCTTGTTTTCAAGATTATTGAAGTAAACTACAAACTTTTCGCTTCGTACACTTGCTTGGATTTAATGATTTCTGATCAATCTATTTGTTCTCTGATATGGGAACCAGAGTCCCAGATAGCAACTTAGAATAAAATTGGAAAAGAGGGTAGAAACTTTAACACATGGGTATTCGAATTCTAAGGAATTAATCAAGAAAGAACGCACCACAGCATAAAAAACTCATCGAGATCACCCAAGATACGGTAGAAATCAAAATTTTCTTCTTCTAATGGCGAAAACAGAGCATCAAACAACGACTTGATACATCTGGCGCGAAAAGGATGGGATTCCTTCATTACGAGTATTCGATTAGCGAGGAATTTATGGATGGGAGCTCCATCTGCCTACCGTCCATCTCTTGATCTCTAAGTAAGAGGAGCAGCCAGCGTTAAAGAGAGAGCTCTCTCTAAACAAATCAGCAGAAGAAGGTCTCCTACAACATTAGAGAGAGAGAGAGAGAGAGAGAGAGAGAGAGAGAGAGAGAGGGAGGGAGACGTTGTCTCCTTGCTGTCCCCTTCTTCTTCTTTGAGAGGAAGATAGAAATAACGAAAACAGATTTTCACTATTGGCACACCGCTTCCACGAAAAACAATTGCTGCTGTTTGCCAACAGCACGCCCAAATTTATTTATTTTTTTTTTTATCTTTTGATAAAAAAACTGATTAAAAGAGGGTGTTTTTTTTTTTTTTAAAAGTTATTCTTCTAACAGCACTCCCAAAAGAAAAGGCCTTAGTTGTTGCTGTTTGTCAATAGCACATTTAAAAAAATTTCATACATTTTTTTTTTAGAAAAAATATTTTATTGGTCGGCAACGTAGCAGAAAAGAATAAAATAAAAAATTCGAAAAGGAAGAAAAAAAAAAAAAGGAGAAAGTCTTTACCCTTTTTATTTTTTTTCATTCATCACATGACAAAAAAAAAAATTGCCGATTTAAAATAAAAAAAATGATCACTTCCTATCCCCACCACCATTATTCCATCCTTTAATGAGACTAAAATCTTGAATTATTTAATGTCATCTCAAAGGACCTTCGATTGAACCAAAGAAAATAATATACCAAATCAACGCACTCAAAATTGAACCAAATAACTAATGATTGGACAAACAAGTATAATAAAAAGGAACTAACTAAAAATTAAATAAAAAAATAAAAAACTAGGTCATTGGCAATGTTCCCATACTTGGGGTTTTTCAAGTCTGATCCTCAATAGTCTCCAGCGGAGTTGCCACTGAAAGCGGCCTCGATCAGCGGGGTGCGCGGATCCGCTTTTGACCTTTGAGGTTTGAGAGTCGCCACCTAGTTATTACAGTCTAGGAACCAAACTGACTCTAAAAAAGGCAAACATTACTAATCTACGAAAGAAAAAAGGGTTCGGGGATCACGTTACGGGGTTGGAAGGTGTTAGGCACCAACCCCGCCCGGCCAAAGCCGGTCTCTACTAATTTTTCAAATAAATTACATTGCTAAAAAACCTAGATAATAAAAAAAAAAATTAAAAAATTATACCTTTCCGAAGACAACTTTATCGTTCCATTAGATTTGATTGAGTAACTCCTCGTATAGTACTCCTCGCTTCGTTCTGTCTCCGGATCTGATTTCTGATCTTCGAGGCAAGGTATCTCTTTCTTAGATCTGAGTTCTTCGAATTTTTTTTCTATGGATTTTGGGGTGTTTTTGAAGGGCTTTTAGGTGTTTTTCAAGCTAAAATCGAAGTATGGGTGTTAGGTAAGGAATTGGGGCTTCAAAACTAAGGTTTATGGGAGGCTAGGGGGACTTTTTGACCTACTTCTCTTAGGGTTTATGATTTGATACGAAAATAGGGTGTGAGGACCTCTATTTATAGATTTTTTTAAGGGTTGATTTAGATAGAATTAGTGTTTGATTATAATTCTTTTAGTTAGAGTTGTATTTTAGTTAGAATTGTTTTAGGTAGAGTTGTATTTTAATTAGAATTATTTTAGGTAGAGTTATATTTTAATTAGAACTCTATTAAATAGAGTTATTATTTAATTGAAACTTTATTAGGATTTTGACTTTAGTCTTATTTGATTGACTTCAATATTTTGATTTTAGTCTTAATTGATTGACTTTAAGATTTTGAATTTAGTCTTAATTAATTGACTTTAATTTTGACTTTAGTCTTAGTTGATTGACTTTAATACCTTGAATTTAGTCTTGCTTGATTGACTTTAAATTTTTGGAGAACCCCCCTTTATTATATCTTTAATTCTTTGGACCCCCAAATGCAGGGGTCCTTAAAGAAATATCTCACGAACCCTCAACAATTTTTAATGAGAGCTCGATTGATCGATTTTTTTAGTTCAAAATTTTAAATTAATTTCATTAATATTTCACTTTAATTATTTAATATTTTATATATTAATTTTAAAATTTTTAATTATGAAAATTGTGAAATTACATTTTTGCCCCCGGAGACGATTTTTCACGTTTTAAGTCAGTTTTTAATGTTATAGGATGTTTTAGAATCAATTTTTCGTAAGGAATTTAATGAAAATATTAGTTTGTGTCATTTATGAAATTTTTTGTGTGACATGGTCATGAACTTTATGAGGGGCATTTTCGTAATTTTGTCGAATTTTGTTAAAATTGGTGAAATGATTTATTTGATTTCGATTTGTTGTTTTATGTGTTCGAAAGGGTTTTCCTAATCGTAACGTAGGTTTTAGGGTTGTTTTAAGTTTAAAGGTATTTTGGTAATTTGATCATTTTTTAGTGATTTTTATCGTGAAGCTTCTTTTTGTTTGAAAAATGATGATTTCTAAGCTTTTGGGGTTATATTTTCCTAGCGTAGCGTGGTTTCTACAGTTTTGTTAATTTGAGATACCTCATCTGGATTTCTGAAACATATCTGGTAACAAAATAAAGCATTGGAATAATCATTCATCATTGGGAACCGTTGCGATCGGATTGACGAGTTGATTAATCAGGCGAGTGCAAAAATGGGGTGTCTACAGGACCCAGATTTTAGTTTTGACTCCACTCTCATACGCGTCCCATTCCACGTATGAGCTTGGTGGTCCCTACCATACATCCTATGATAGTACACCACTCCGAATGATATGATGCACTATCCCTTCAGGCATTCACAGACTCTTTAACAACTCACAAAATAGTTACATATATATATATATATATATATATCATTTTTGTTTCGAACCAAAGGAGAAATTAACAATACAGGGTTGAGAATGGATATCCAATTTCCTACCATGCAACTGTGGCTACCCGACCTAAAATAAATAGCACTACTCGGAGCCTCAGTGCCAACATAAATTTAAATAAACATGCAACCCTTTCATTATCCCTGGATATCCTTCCACCAACCTACGTATATCATATAACATAAAATGCAGACATCACCCCTCGGTGTGATTATGATATTTTACCGATTTGTCCATTTTCCATTCTATCGTGTTTTTACTTCTTAACTTTTTAAACTAAATATTTCATTTTCAAACTTGCAAATTCACTTTGACCATTCGATCGAAAAACTATCCAATTTTTGTTAAAACAGACTCTCAATTGGTATGTGAAGGCAAACTACCAAAACTGGAAAAGTTGGTGAAAATTTGGCTAAGTGTTAAAAACTCAAATTTTCAAAGTTGTCGAAATTGAAAATGGGTTTTTGTAAATGAAGGCCCTTGACAACATAAGAAGGGCCATATAATTTTTTAACTTAATTCAAAGTAATGCAAAAAATATCACACGAATTCTTGAAACATTCATGTCGTGACGAAATTTTATTTAATTTTTTCCGGCTCATTTGAAAGAGTTATGGGGCCCATAAGTAGTCGTTTTGGTATGTTAAAAGCATGATGAATCCAAAAAAAAATATCAGAAAAAACGTTTGAGCACTTTTTGGTTTTCACGGTGGCACCGTGACTAGGGCATGGTGGAACTGTCAGAACGTTGAAAATGTTGAATATTTTCATTTTTTCATCTTTTCATCGACGTTTTAGATTTTAATAACCCACCCACGAATCCAATATTTAAATCATGATAAAATACATCAAATAGTTCTAACATGAATTTAAAATAATTATAACAATATTATACAATTTTTAAAACATAAAGTAAGTTTTGAAACATCCCTAAATGCACATTTTCAAAATCTACGGTTATTAATAAGAATCGAGAGTCCCTTACTCTTGTGGTCGTTGGACACGATAAGTTAGCTTGGAAATCAATGATCGGTAGTCCGGAACTTCGAATTTGGTTGAACTTGAGTGCCAAACGAATCGGATTGGTTGCAAAACCCTCAATGGAGGTGTTCTTCCTCCTCTTACGATGATGGACGACCCTTCTTCTAAATGGGTGAGTCTCTAATTGATTTTTGGTGAGAACCCAATAGAATGAAAAGGAAATGGAGGTCGGATGGGGTAAGCACATGGAGTTCTACAACACCGACAACATTGTCTTTTCCATTGAGGTTCAACTCAAAGTTGATTAGGATAGATCTTAATGGGAAGGGTGGAAACACTAGATTTGGAAAATGGGCTGATTCTTTGTGAGTTAGAGAGGAGAAAGTGAATAAAAGAATGAGTTGATTCTTTTTATAATAAAAGTTGGAGGGCATTTTTGTATTTTTCCTTCGTTTCTATTTTCGACAAAATCTTGACCATTCGAACTCGAAAAATGACACATGAGTATTCCATTTAGAATAATTTTTCATTGCGAACTTAATGGTGTGGTTGAATTTTTTTGATTCTTCTACTATAAAAAATTCACTGTTTTGGGTCTTACTTAACAAGAAATTCGAGGATTTTATAACTTTCTCATCCGAACTTGAATTTGAACGTTCTTACAGGCTAAATTATATATTTCAATCATTTTGAACCTAATGGCGAAGTTAATTTTTATTAAAAATGAACAGAACAATATCCGAGTATTTTACTTTAATTTTCTTTTTCGACATTTTCCTAAAAATATTACCCTTTGATTTCTTCGAGATACGAGTTGAAAATCTGGGGTACTACAAGTACTTAAATAGTGTGGAACTAACTGAAAATTCCTGATTTTATGGTCGAGCTAACAATTTACCATAATTGGGTGGACCATGTTTTCTTGCTCAGGTTGGCGGTTGATCCCTAATGGAAATCAATCATTTGATTACTATAAACTAGAAATAATCATTTGATAAGTTAGTTTTATCGTACATTTGTGGTATGCATGTGTCCTCAATCTGTCTAGTCATCTATAACTATCTTTAATATACACTTTGTTATTTTCTAATAAAGATAAAATAATTTTTTTTAATAGTAAGTACAATGATATTCTCAAGTGGTATCCCATACTATTAGAGAGAGGTTGTTTTTCAAAAGAGCTTCCAATTAATCGTATAGACATTCATTATCCCTTTAATGGATAACAAAAATAATAATATATATATCTTTCAAAATTCATTTAAAATATATTAAAACAAATTTGCAATTGTGATAACTTTTCACATATTCTAGAATTATAAACATGTAGTAGTATATCAAAAGTAATAAATAGTAAAATAGCAAACATGCAGGTATATCGTCTCACGGTTACCATTATAATTGCATCCCATGCTCTATTACACATTGCTCAAAAACAATCTAAACCTGAAAATTCCTGAACAAAAGCACATACAACCGGGAATCCCATTCTCGATTCTAACCAATTACGAATCTTATTCTCGATTCTAACCAATCGAGACTTTCATTTTGGATTATATAATAAATTTAAATATTTCATCATTTTTTATAGATTATTACCCAATGAAAATACATTTTTAAAATAGGACATTTAAATAATTTTTTAAAATGAACACTCTATGAAAATTAATTTGTTTTAAATTGATTTTCTGATTAAACTCATCAAATTCATTTCTTTTTATTCCACATTATTAAAATATCATAAAAAAGATATAAAATGAATTACTATATGTGGCATCCCATCAAAGGCTAACACAAAACCCCATGTCTGATCTCGAGACACTAGGTGGTGCCTCGAAATTTTGGCATGGTTTCCTCAGTTTATGTTAGCATTCCAAGGCGTTCAATCTGCACCTGATAGACGACATACATTATCATGTACATATACATACAAAATTTAATACTAGCGAAAGCCTATATACATCTAATAACGTACGATAGATTAGAGTCTGTAAGAAGAAATTTATATACGGGATTATACAAAAATTCCTAACTCTAACAAAAGTACTAACGCTCGATACAAATCTATAATACTCCTGGAGAAATCAGGTATACCCCCAATACTCAACAAGTGATGGACTCTGGTTGTCTATCTGATCAACCAGATGATCCTCACTTGTGCTCTATACCTAGCTCGTCAAGTTCTAAATCTGAAACTAAATAAATAGAGAAAGAAAGGGTGAATAATAATGGTTACCCAGTAGGGAAGCGAATAATTTCTGCCAATAACTTCTCCTAACATGAACGACTAAATATCAAGCGTGCATGTGATTCCCAAATATACAAACCATTCGTATACGACCACCTTTATATTACAAGTTCACTGGTAAAGATAGAGAGGAATAACCCCGGATTCCAATTGTGACTCCATTCTCATACGTGTCCCATACCACGTACGAGCATGATGGTCCCTACTGTACATTTCAGGATAATACACCACTCCGGATGATATGACGCTCTATCCTTTCAGGCATTCGCAGACTTTTTAACAGCTCATAAAATAGTTACATATATATATCCATAGCTTGGCGACTCAATTGGGGAGCACAATAGCTGGTCCGACCTTCTTTTTCGATTCGATTATTATTTTTTAAAAAAATGCTTATTTTCATTTATTTGCTTTTCGTTTATCTACTAACGTTTGCTTTGTTTCTTTTTATTTTTCAAGTTTCATATGTGTAGACACCCCATTTTTGCACTCGCCTGATTAATCAACTCGTCAATCCGATTGCAATGATTCCCAATGATGGATGTGTATTCTATTGCTTTATTTTGTTACCAGATGTGTTTCAGAAATCCGGATGAGGTATCTCGAACTGACAAAATCTTAGAAATCACGCTACGCTAGGAAAATACGACTCCAGAAACATAGAAATCATCATCTTGCAGACCAAAAAGAAACTTCACGATAAAAATCACTAAAAAATTACCAAATTACCAAAATACCCCTAACCTCAAAACAACCCTAGAGCCTACGTTACGCTTAGGAAAACTCTCTCGAACACATAAAATAATAAATCGGAACCAAATAAATCATTTCACCAATTTTAACAGAATTTGACAAAATTACGAAAATACCCCTCATAAAGTTCACAATCATTTCACATAAAATTTTCATAAATGACACAAACCAACATTCTCATTGAATTCCTTACGAAAAACCGATTCTAAAACATCCTAGAACATTAAAAATCGACTTGAAACGTGAAAAGTCCTCTCCGGGGGCAAAACGGTAATTTCACAATTTTCATAATTAAATAATTCGAAATTAATAAATAAAATATTAAATAATTAAAGTGAAACATTGATGAAATTAATTTAAAAATTTGAACCTAAAAAATCGATCAATCGGACTTTCGGGTAAAATTGTTGAGGGTTCGTGGGATATTTCTTTAAAGACCCCTCCATTTGGGGGTCCAAAGAATTAAAGAAATAATGGAAGGGGGTTCTCCAAAATTTAAAGTCAATCAAGCAAGACTGTAGCCAAAGTATTAAAGTCAATCAAGTGAGACTAAAGTCAAAATTAAAGTCAATTAAGCAAGACTGAAGTCAAAATATTAAAAGTCAATCAATTAAGACTAAAGTCAAAACATTAAAAGTCAATCAAATAAGACCAAAAGTCATAATAGAATTCTAATTAAATAATAACTCTATCTAATAGAGTTCTAACTTAAAAACAATTCTACCTAAAACAATTCTAATTAAAATACAATTCTACCTAAAATAATTTTAACTAAAACACAACTCTAATTAAAAGATCTCTAATTAAACACTAACTCTATCCAAATCAACCTTAAAAAAATTCTATAAATAGAGGTGCTCACACCCTATTTTCGTATCAAATCATAAACCCTAAGAGAAGTAGGTCTAGAAGCTCCCCTAGCCCCCCATAAACCCTAGTTTTGGAGCCCCAACTCCTTACCTAACATCCCTCCTTCAATTTTAGTTTAGAAAACACCTAAAATCCCTCCAAAAACACCCCCAAATCCGCAACAAACTTGAAGAGTTCAGATCTAAAAACAAGGAGATACCTTGATCTAGGAGATCCGAAGTCAAATCCGGAGACAGAACGAAGCAAGGGAGTACAGTACAAGGAGCTCTTTTTGTCAGATCTGAGGGAACAAAATCCTTGCTATCGGAAATGTATGTAATTTTTTTATTTTTATCTAGGTTTTTAACAATGTGATATATTTGGGAAGTTAGTAGAGACCGGCTTTGGCCGGGCGGGGTTGGTGCCATAATTTTTTGTTCTGGATCTAATGGAGTGGTCAAATTCTATAAATTCTATCTCTAACAAAAATATACGTTTTCAACTCGATGGGACCCTAAAATTGACGTTTATATTTTTTTATGATAATTCGACTTTTTGGACTCAAAAAATGACGAGTAAATAGCCTATTTTATATAATTTTTTTTTACAAACCCAATGGTGTGATCAAATTTTAAAATTTTTTACTCTAATTAAAAATTATTATTTTAGCCTGGTCGAACTCAAAAATCGAAGATTTTGTAACTTTTCTGTTCGAACTCACATTTATACGTGTTTATAGGCTAAAGTATGTTTTCGATCATTTTGAATCCAATGGTAAGGTTAGATTTTATGAAAAATGATCAGAACAAAATCTTAAAGATTTATACTAAGTCACACTTTTATAATTTTTTCAAAATTTCATTATTTATTTTTTTCTCGATATACGAATCAAAAATTAGGGATTTTACATTCTCTCTCTTAATAAAAATGTCGTCCTCAAAATTAAAATCATACCTCATCAAGGATTGTAGCCATTCCACTAACACGACATGTATAATAAACAACACCTATTATCGATTATCATCTATTCTTGGTCCCATGCCAATCTCATTTATAACTCATAACCTTATGTCAACTATATTGCGTCAACCCAACACATTCATTAATTAATCACTCCATTTCAAACTCATATTCAAACTTATCCATTATTTGTATAACCCTTAAATAACAATCAACTCATATTATACCAATTTCCCATCAATCTCTATCGATAACAACCCTTTTACATCTTCTCTATCCTTATCTTTACTTCTCTCACCAATTACACAGTCTATTATGCCATGAATATTACTCCTTAATGCATAGTCTTACAACAAACACACCACTACTATTTGTACACCATTAAAATAATACACATCATTCATTCTTAATATACCCCTACTATAATACAAATATTTACTAATACTAGTGATGAGTGTCTCGAAACACTAAATTATATACACATTTCCCAGATATTTATTTTTATTTTTGTCCTTATTTCTCCGTATTAAGGTAATAATCATGATAAGCCTCGAAACATCATGTTGCATGTTAATTAGACTTAATTATACATAAATAAATTTATTTACTAGAAAATTTTAATTACGTGTGTTTCTTATGTAGAAAATCAACATTTTGGAATCAAAATCTCAAGGTAAAAGTATTTGAGCCCACTTTGGAATTCCCTAAGCCTTAACTAATGTTCTCTTCTTTTGTCTTTTTGTACAAAGAAAAGTAGAGGCTACTTTTAGACTCTTCTACACACATTTTTCTCTATAAATAGAGCTTCAATCTCTATAGAAATCCTCTCTCCCTCTTGGTTCTCTTATCCAAGATTCCTTTAATCTAAGGTTCTTAGCCTCTTCTATTATATTTTCATATTTTTTTCTTCTAGTTATTTTAGTTTTGATTAAATAGTCTTGTAAGAAGTAGAAGAAGAAGAATTTGTAAGTTTCTCCATACAATAAAGAAAAGTTATTTCATCTCTTATCTTCCCTCTCTTGAAATGACATTAGGCAAATCTCCCCTCCATTGAAGAGTGGATAAATCTAAGGCAAGTTCTTGTGTTATTTTTAGTTTCATGCCTTTCTTTCATCTAAAATGCTCATGAGTTCTCTTTAAGATTTCTTTCACCTTTTATTCTTAATATAGATACTTTATGCTTAGATTAGATCAAGATAAAGTATGCTTAAAGTAGATGATTGGTAGTAAAAAGTTTACGAAATTCTACTTTGTTTATATTCCTTCATTTGACTTCATTTGCTAAACTTTCTGATCTAAGGAGCTAACACCAAGTCCTTACAATTGAGTTATGAAAAGGCTGGAGACTAGGAATTGCTTATCAACATATTCTAAGTAGATCCACATCTAATGTTGCTTTAATTTTATAAGTTTACTTGTTTTTAACTTCATTTACTTTGGTTAATTTTCTAACAACTTTAAATCTTCTTGATAAGTTCAAAAATACAAAGAAAAATAGTTTTAATTCATTTGGTTAATTAGAATTTTATCCTCTTAGTAATACTCTACTCCCCCTTTCTCTTAGGTTCGATACCCTACTTGCCGCACAAGTAAGATAAAAGTAAGATTAATATTAACTTCGGTGGGAAGAACAACGATAGTCCCACCAAAATTCTGGCACCGCTGTCGAGGAAAGGTAAAGGTAGTAATGATAAGTTTTGATTTAAAATTCATTTATTTTATTTTTAATTTTTTTTTCTTTTTCTTTCTGTCTGTAAGTTCAAGTGTTCTTGAGGGTTTAAGAGAGAAGAAAGAAAAAAAAAATTGAAAAAAAAGTCATTCCCATTTTTTTCACCATAGACAGTAGAACTTAAACTGACTGTAACTTTCTACTCCGATCTCTAATTAACTATTATAGTATATAGATTTAGGGTAGAATAAAATTTTCTATAAAATTTGACAAAGTTTACAATATTTTGATAAGTCAGAATCTATTTTTGAGTCCATTTACTATCATTTCTGCTAACATTTCTATTTTGCTCCTTGTAGGTGTATATTTTTTTCTTTTCTTTCAATTTCCTTTAATCTTTAGTGAGGTTTATTTTTCTATTTTAGAAACTCTTGTATAGGATTCCTTGTAATTTTTTCTAATTATCCAAGAAAGCTTGGATTGTAATAGACTAAGGAAGAACAACGGGTGGACAATACCGTCACGGTTCCGAACGCACACCAAATTAGAATTAGTAGCCTAAGTCGACTCAAACCGTCTTCACCTCGTCTAGCACGAGAGGTGATCCCGAAACACCCACACCTCTCTATGCTAGTGGGTTACTCCTTGTCTTTGTGAGTTATTTTTTCAATTTACACACACGTGAAATAGTTAATTAAGTAGTAAAGAGCACCTTTCTCTTAGGGATGATATGATAAGATAAGGATTGGAAGTCATTACCAATTCCTTTCTCTAATTAGAATAATCAACTCACTAATCATTCAGTCAAATTAAATAAATTCAATTAGACTTGACTATAGGGCCCAAGAGCTCAATGGGAGAAATTTCGTTTTAAGTTGTGCCAATTGCACTTCTTGGTTATCTTTTATATATAGTAAGATCTTGCATTTGAGGGAATCGAATCAGCCTATTCAAGAAAAGAAGGTGATTTAAAAGTATCTTTGCTTATACATTATGTGCCACCTTCGATCTGGAGATCCGACTGATTCAAAATTGATTTTATAGAATCGAGTTGGAAGGCTGGTTGTGTAATTTCTACCCAGTTAGGAGCTGTCTAGCTTTAGGCAACCTATCTAGGTCCAGTCTTTTCTTTTCGTGATTGTTTGATCAACTGTGTGATTTGCATGCTTGATAGACGTTCAAAGAACAACAATAGTATCTAGTCGTAAGAACCCAATACCACGTGTGAATTCCTCCCTCTCTTGTGTGTAAATCAATAGTATATAAATACAGAACCCCGAGTAAATTTTGCATTGTCATAGAGTTTAGCAGAGAATCTTGGATCCCATGCATCCAATGTGATAATTATGGTCATCCTCCCGAGTGTTGTCCGGGTATACCCATGTTTCGTGCTACACAGGCCAATATACATCATTCGCAAAATTCTTATTGGATACTGACACCTAGTCGTTCGACCAACCATAGCACATAGATAATTAGTTTCCCTCGGATACAATACCGTGTCAGAATGAGTTTACTCAAGGTAGTCATTTTGGTAACCATGATGACTTTTATATGCACGATACCTCGATGATGAATCCAACCATAATTCCACAACAATCCTATGATTCTCAACATTTCTTCAAATATAGAGCTGTAGAACCAAAGTCAACATTCAATGACTCATTTTTGTCCTCTCTTTTAACTTTATCATTAGAGTCCTTGATGACTGAGTTGTTAAATCAACAACAACAGTTCATCCAACAGCAATAGTTCATCCAACAACAACAGCTCCGTCAACAATAACAGAACATAGGTCAAGCCTTAGCCAGCATAGGAACTCAATTGAGTCACCTAGCACTATCTTTAGAAGAAGGAAATTATGATAAATTCAAAAATGAGGATATTTCCATCCCAAAAAATCCACTATTCTTTCAAATTAACCTTAGTGACCAGTTCTACTCTTTTGAAGATTTTGATGATTGTCCATCAAGAATTGATAACCCCATCTTAATAGAAGTTCAAATTCAAACCAATGAGGTAATATTTCCAACCGAAGCAATGATGGAAGTCCAACTAAGTCAGCTTACTGTGCCCCTTAGAAGAAAGAGAGAATGGTCAATTTTCGAATGAGATAACCCCCGAGAGCCAACCAATGTTTCAAATTCCTAATGAGATAAACAATTGTACAAATTTGACTAAGGAAACTGATCCACCATCAGAGGAAACTATTATTCAGGAAGAACTAAGGATGAATTTTAATTTGTTAGTGACTCCAATTCTGACCACTACTGATATAACCTCGTACCCCATCCAGCCTATCCTTTCATAAGATTGTAAAGACTCTGTCTGTCTTACAACTTCTATTCTCTTAGGAAATACGATGGTTGAGAACTATTTTGAAAAAATGAAGACACTAAAAACTGAGCATAAATGAGGGATGTTAATCATTTTAAAAAATCATTTTCATGTCCCAACGATGGTCAAAATCTGTCTGCCTACCATTTGGGATGGGAAGTCGATTATCGTGTCTACCAAATTAGATGTTAGGAAAATTCCTAAAAATCGGACCTTTTGATAAGTCCAGCTGAAGACATTAAACTTAACACTACTTGAGAGGCAACCCATGTGCTTTTGTTTTAATAAGTAGTGTAGTTAGGAAACAAACTTTTTCAAAAAAAAAAAAAAACTCCAACCCTAGTCCTTTTTTTATTTTTTTCCTCTTCAAGACAACTCTCAATCAAACTAATTAATCAGCACTATTAAGACTGCGGACTGGTCAGCAATTGTTGATTGATTAATAGCGATAGATGTTGGCCTATATTGAGGAGAGGAAGGCACAGGTCACCGAAAGTTCAGATTCAGATTAGGATAGGTTTCATTCTTAGATTAGGATATTTTTAGGTTATCTCTTAATTCTTAGGTAGGATTTTATTTATGCAAAACTATTTCGAAAATTATAATTGTTATAATTTTCAATCTTTTCAGATCAATTATAACAAGAGTTTGCACATTAATGTCCAATCCGTTTCAGGCATGATCTAACATTTTTCTTTATTTCTTTATTACGTGTATATTGAGGACAATATTTCATTTAGGTTTAGGGGATTAGGTTAGCTCACAATTGCATTGCATATCATTCTAGTTTAGTTTCATGTTTTCAAAAAAAAAGAAAATTTAACACTTTCGAAATATTTTCTTCAAAATTTTTGTATGTACTTTTTACATATGAATTTCAAATCTCAGACTTATGTCCTTAAATTTGATAAAAAGTTCTTTTTTGTTATTCCTCATTAAGAAAATCATGAAAAAATTACTTTAAAAAATTCACTTTTGATTGAGTACTTAGAAAAATACGATTTTATGGAACAAGAGTTGACCCTCTTCTTTGTCTAGAGTGTTAGGGAAAACCTAGTCTAGTGAACTATGACTTCATTGTTCTTTGATTAGTTGGTTAGAAGAAAAATAGAACTGAGGTTAATATGACTTGGACAGTAACCATAGGATTAGATTGGGTACCTTGAAAAGAGTTACCTGCTTTTTGTAAAAATAACACTAGAAAATGGTGAAGTATGAAAAAGTTGAGAAAATAAAAAATAGAAAGATGTGAAAAAAACTAAAGTAAAGCAAAAAGGTTATAACTGAAAAAAGTACAAAAATGAAAAAAAGTTCAATGAGACCAATTAGTTCAGTAGGGTGAAAGTCGTCAATAGTAAAAATGTGAGTAAACTGGAATATCACAGATAAAGCCCCTTAGAGGTAATAAAGTGAACATCCATACATCTCACAATCCTAGATAGGATGCCTAGTTTAGAATTAGAACTTAGGTAGAACTGACCATTCTTAGTAATTAGGAGGTGAAATCTTGTTCCTAAAAAAATGTTATTTTAAAAAGAAAAAAATCCAAAAAATCGCACAAGTACTCAAGTTACTTTTGAAAGTTTCTAAAATGGAAAATAAAAACTTAGAACTTTGTTCAAACGTAAATGACCTTTGACTGATTTATGAAATATCATTATGTTCGCCTTACATACTTTGATTTTGATTTTGATATTTCTATAAAGTGTTAAAATTTTGTAGGTATATTCTCTGCGAATCCTCACAGTCAACCTCGTCCACTAGGGATAACCAAATGGTTCAAGGGCTTGCTACATTCGTCGAATGCAGAGGAGGTGCCTGCGAAAGTGGTAGTTTTATTTTCTTGGGACTAGAAAAAGATTAGTTTGGGGGTGTGATGAGTATCTCGAAATACTGAATTATACGTACATTTTCCAGACATTTATCTTGATTTTTATCCCTATTTCTCTGTATTAAGGTAATAATCATGATAAGCCTTGAAACATTATGTTGCATGTTAATTAGGCTTAATTATACATAAATAAATTTATTTACTAGATAAATCTAATTACGTGTGTTTCTTGTGTAAAAAATTAATATTTTAGAATCAAAATCTCAAGGCAAAAGTATTTGGGCCCATGCAAGCGCCCTCGATCCGCTGGGTACGCGGATCCACTTTTGACCTTTGAGGTTTGGGAGTCGTCACCTAGTTATTACGGTCTAGGAACTGAACTAACTCTAAAAGGAAAAATATTACTAATCTACAAAAGAAAAAAAACAGGTCCGGGGATCATGTTAACTCCGCCCAACAAACGTCGATCTCTACTAATTCTAAAATAAACTACATTGCTAAAAGACCTAAGTAATAATAAAAAAAATAAAAAATTTGTATACCTTTCTAAAGACAACGGTCTTGTTCCCTCAGATCTGATAGAGTAACTCCTTGTACAATACTCCTTGCTTCGTTCTGTCTCCGGATCTGATTTCTGATCTCCGAGGTAATGTATCTCTTTTTTAGATCTGGACTCTTCGGATTTGTTTATGAATTTCTAAGTGTTTTTGAAAGACTTTTAGGTATTTTTCGAGCTAAAATTGAGGTATGGGTGTTAGGTAAGGAGTTAGGACTTCAAAATTAGGGTTTATGGGAGGTTCCTATTTATAAATTTTTTTAAGTGCCTTTTAGATAGAGTTAAGGTTTAATTATAATTCTTTTAGAGAGAATTATTGTTTAACTATAATTCTTTTAGAAAGAGTTATTATTTAATTAAAATTCTATTAAATAAGTTATTATTTAGTTAGGATTGCTTTAAATAGAATTATTATTTAATTTGAACTCTATTAGGGTTTTGACTTTTAGTCTCATTTGATTGACTTTAAAATTTTGACTTTAGTCTTACTTGGTTGACTTTTAAAATATTTACTTTAGTCTTACTTGAGTGACTTTAATATCTTGACTTTAGTCTTACTTGATTAACTTTAATTTTTTTAAAGAACCCCCTTTATTATATCTTTAATTCTTTGGGCCCCCAAATAGAGGAGTCCTTTAATAAATATCTTGGCAACCATTAACAATTTTGCATGAGAGCCTGATTGATCAATTTTTTAGTTCAAAATTTTAAATTAATTTTATTAACTTTACATTATTTAATGTTTTATTTATTAATTTTGAAATTTAAAAATTTTTTAATTAGAAAATTACCGTTTTACCCCTGAAGAGAACTTTTGCGTTTCAAGTCAGTTTTTAATGTTCCAGGATATTTTAAAATCAATTTTTTGTAAGGAATTCTTTAGAAATATTGGTTTGTGTTATGAAATTTTTTGTGCGAAATGGTCGTGAACTTTATGAGGGGCGTTTTTGTAATTTTGTCAAATTTTATGAAAATTGGCGAAATAATTTATTTGATTTCGATTTGTTGTTTCATGTATTTGAATGGATTTTCCTAAGCGTAACGTAGGCTATAAGGATGTTTTAAGGTTAGGGGTATTTTGGTAATTTGGTCATTTTTTAGTGATTTTTATCGTAAAACTTCTTTTTGTCCGTAAGATGATGATTTATATGTTTCTAGAGTCATATTTTCTTAGCGTAAGTAGTCTCTACAGTTTTGTCAGTTCGAGATACCTCATCCGGATTTTTGAAACATATCTAGTAACAAAATAAAGCATTGATATAATCATCCATCATTGGGAACCGTTGCAATCGGGTTGACGAGTTGATTAATCAGGCGAATGCAAAAATGGGGTGTCTACAGATGCCCCTATTTGGTAGAGGGTTGAAGCAAACTAGATAGCAAATCTATTTTGGTAGATAGTACGATATCCGAATACCAAGACTAGTAACAGTTCATTTTGCAGCCTGATTTAGCAATTCGTCAGGGTGTTCGGATCCTTGAGCGTAAAACTCTCCCCGAACTAAAAGGTTGTCAGGTCATTGAGCAAGAAATCTAGTTGACAGTGTCAGATCCTTGATTTTAGAAAATTCTCCTTGACTAATGTGACAACTGTGCAAGTGTGTACTTCAAATCTGAGATAAATTTCGAAGAGTTTAAGGGATAACTGAGTAAAATCTGAGCATAAAGTGAGTATAAACTGAGCATAAAATAAGCATAATCTGAGCATAAACTGGGCATAAACTGAGCATAATTTGAGCATAGACTGAGCATAACTGAGCATAATTTAAACATAAACTGAGCATAATTCTGAGAAAACCCTCAGCGGTAACTGAGCATAATTCTGAGAAAACCCTTGGCGGTAACTGAGCATAATTCCGAGAAAACCCTCGGCTGTTACTAAGCAGAATTTCGAGAAAACCCTCGGCGGTAATTGAGCATAATTCTAAGAAAACTCTCGGCGGTTACTGAGCATAATTATGAGAAAACCCTCGATGGTAACTGAGCATAATTTTGAGAAAACCCTCAGTGGCATCTGAGCATAGTTTTAAGAAAGCCCTCAGTAGCATCTGAGCATTGTTCCGAGAAAGCCCTCGACGGCATCTGAGCATAGTTTCGAGAGCCCTCGACGGCATCTGAGCATAGTTCCAAGAAAGCCCTTAGCGGCCTCTGAGCATAGTTTCAAGAAAACCCTCGGCTGTAATTGAGCATAATTCTGAGAAAACTCTCGGCGGTTACTGAGCATAATTCCGAGAAAACCCTCGGTGGTAACTGAGCATAATTTTGAGAAAACCCTCAGCGGCATCTGAGCATAGTTTTAAGAAAGCCCTCAGTAGCATCTGAGCATTTTTTCGAGAAAGCCCTCGGCGGCATTTGAGCATAGTTTCGAGAGCCCTCGACGACATCTGAGCATAGTTCCAAGAAAGCCCTCAGCGGCCTCTGAGCATAGTTTCGAGAAAACCCTCGGCGGTATCTGAGTATAATTCGGAGAAAATCCTTGCGGCATCTGAGCATAGTTCTAAGACAGCACTCAACGGCATCTGAGCATAGTTCCGAGAAAACCCTCAACGGCATCTGAGCATAGTTCCGAGAAAACCCTCAACGACATCTGAGCATAATTCCTAGAAAACCCTCAACAACAACTGGCTGAGTAAAACTGGGAAGGAATGAATGAATCTGGGAAAGAATGATTGACAATGAATCTGAAAAAGAACAATTGACAATGAATCTTGCAAATAATGGTTGAAAATGAATTTGAAAAATGATGATTAAATATGGGGATGAATAGATCTAGGAAAGAATGATTTGAAAATGAATCTGAAAAAGAAGGATTGAATCTGGAAATGAATAGATCTGAAAAAAATTGAATCTGAAAAAGAATGATTGAATCTGGGAAATATAATTAATCTAGAAAGAATCAGGGAAATAATGAATGAATTTGGGAATAAATCTAAAAAATAATGGATAAATTAGGGAAATAATGAATGAATTTGGAAAAAATTTCAGTAGAATAAAACTTGAAGGTTGAGAAAACCTCTGAAAAAAATCAATAAGTTTGGCGATACTTTTATCCGCAAACAAAAAATTGAATAAACACTAATGAAAGAAAATTTAAAAAGAAAATCTTGAAAACTTCTGTTCAAAACATATTAGGCATCTCATTCTCTTTAGACAAATGTTCGAAAACGATCTTTAAATCAGAATTTCTTTCTTTTTGATTAACCTGGTTTCACAATATCTAGATTTATTGAGATAGTCAATTTTTATTAGGTCAAGATTGCTTAACAGACAACTTGAACACATGAAACATAACAAGAACTTCTACGACTGAGATAAATAAAAAACGTCCTTATTTAGAGATGACAAAGAATAGACAAATATGCTTAACTCAAATGACCTCATCCTTTGAAATTCTGAGACTCTTAAGAGCATCATATGTGCAACTTTGAATAAATAAACATTGTTTGAAAAACTCAAAATTTGATGAACATTGAAAGTTTGGATTTTTCATTCGAAGTTTGAAATTAATGTCTTTCTCCCTTTCAGATCATTTAATCAGATGAATATTCCTTTGAAAATCAAAGATGATTTCGATGTCTTCTGAGTTTTTATCAACTTTGACTTTAATATTGTCCTTCATCTGATCTTTCTACTACGGCACGAACCTTGAAGGAAGTTTCTCAGATTCTCCTCTTGGATTCTTCTTTGATGGTGCCTTAACTTTTGCCTAAATTGCCCTTCTAGATTTTCAATCTAGCAGACTAGGAATTTTTAATTTTTATATGCTCTTCTTTTTTCTTAGGTTGCTCTTTCGGATTTTCAACCTAACGAGCTTTGATTTTTTTTCTTTTTGCCTTGACTTTTGCCTAAGTCGTCCTTACGGGTTTTCAACCTAGCAGGCTTTTACTTTTCTTTATTAAGAGATCATTATTAGCGATAGCACGAACTTCCCTTCACCATTCTACATAATACCCAGGAGGACTTTTTAGGTGGACTTAGGAGGGTTTAGAAAGAAAGGATATATGATTCAAAATCCCCCAAAAAATGCCCCTAGTCTAATGTACTCTCCATTTCTAAGTATCTTTTTTCTTTAATTTTTTTTATTTAAAAAAATGCACCTAGTTTGGCATTCTTGATTTTCTTTCTTCTATACTTTGGATGAAAGATTTTTCTTTGAAAAATACTCCCTTCTTTATTCATTTTTTTTCTTTGTGTTTATTCTGGGAGTAGAAATCCTTTTTTTTTAAACCAGACCTGAAGTAACTTCTCAGGTTGCCTACGTACCCCAATTTAGTTTGGGATCGGGTCTAAACGTAGTTTGAAATACCCTCTCCTAGGTTGGTTGGTTGATGTGATTTAGAAAAAAAATGGTTATCTTTTTATATTGGATAGAGGGGCTAGCAAAGGAAATTATTTTTTTCGTAAAAGGGTGAGATTGGGAAAAGTGCATCGATCAAAGAAAGGCCTCCTTAAATGGGGTATCACATAATTTGATTGAGGTTAGTTAATGCTTTGCATTGTAAGGTCTCTTTGATGATAACTGATTTGTCTTAGTTGGGCTCAAACTTCTGAATGAGTGATTTCATTTTTAACATTGAGTACTTGAGCTGGTCTTCTCTTATAGTGTTGATTTTCAATTCTGGCTCTTAGAGATAGTATTTTCTCTAAAGGAAAAATTTTGCCCCTTACTTGATGTCCGTTTTTTGACATCCATTATATAATGTTCATTTCCTTGATACCTGGGATGATAAATTCTGAACGCTGTGATCTTGAAGTGTTTAATCCAATTTGATGGATTACTTTGAGTGTTTGAACTCATTGGTGACATTTGATTCTTCTGAGTGTAATTCATGCTCCAAATTTTCTATCTCTTGACCATGACTCCCTCAAGGTGCGATGTGTCTTCGAACTATCAGAATAACCTCCGATTATAAAGATATAAGCCTTGTCCATATCATTAGATCAAAGATTCATTGTTGAAAAATATTAATGCTCACATTAGGTATATCCTCATAGGATCATGCGAAAACATCTCTGAACTCCTTAAGTAAGTCCATTATTTTCTCATGTTTCTCTAGGGATTTGACAGTTTTGATTCGCACTTCTCAAGAATTATCCTTAGATTCAATTTTTAATCAAATTCATTTTCAAAATTTGAAGACTTATTGCACACATGATAATTGAAAGAATCTTTTTATTTCATTGGAATGGAAGGATTCTATTATTAACCTAGAACAATGATCCTTGTAAAAAGAAATACTCTTTAAAACTTGACACAAGTTGAAAATTAACGAGACAAGAAATAATGAAAAGACTAGGATAATTAGATGGTGTTTTATCCAGCAGACTCAACATTTCACTCAAAGGTTATCTTCCCTGCGTCGATGAGGTCTTAAATAGCATGGCGGAGAGATATACATTTGTCCGTGTAATGACTTGTAACTTGGTGAAACTCGCAGAACTGGTGACTTTCGTCATTACTTTGAAGGGCATTGGGTACGAATTTAGGCTGTAATAATCCTTTCTTTGTTAACATGCTCAAGGCGATACTCAAGGTCATCCCGAGATTATCAAACTTTCTTCTAGGCTTGGATCGCTTAACAATATTAACTGTCGATTGTGTTGGATTTGAGTTAGCGACCTTCAGACTAAAATGCTTCATAAACTCTTCCATGATTTCTTCCCAAGCATGAAGTTGAGACTGTATTAGCAATGTAAGTCATTCAAGAGCGGGCCCTTTGAGAGTGGTGCAAAATAATTGTGCCATTTGTTCACTCCCTAAACCTCGAAGATACATGTCCCTGACATACGAGCATAGGTGAGTTCTTGGACAGAAAATTCTGTTGTATTTAGGCATGCTTAGTAATTCATATTTTTTTGAAGTATCGATTCTAGTCGTTGAATCCCCTCTATGTTTGTCTTCATTATCTTGATATGCCCTCATCGGATGGCATTGACAAGCATGATTCATTTAGTTCACAAAATCTTGCATGATTTGACATAGATTAGCCGTGTTGAAAATTGATGATCCTTTGAAAATAAATTAGAGATCACGATCAACTAGGACAAAGGATTTGACCAAACAATAGAGACTATGCTTAGACGGCAAGTTAGATGACTTGATAGAATGATCGGGGTAAAGACACAAAATAGGATGATGTAGAATATCTTAGAGTAATTTCGACCAAAGAAAATATTTCCTTCTTTATTGAATCTGGATGCATCCTTTATCATTACCAGGTTTACCAAAATAAGAAATTAATATAATGACCTACAGTCCGATGGGCAAAGTGATGTGACCAATTTAATTCATTTGATCAGATACAAGCATAATGAAATAATAGAAACCTGTTGATTTGACTGGTTCCATGAATGAAACCACGTGTCCAATCAAGTTGTTAGTTCTATTTAGACCGATCTAACCGAATGGACTAAATTAGACTTTTCTTTCCTTGTAATCAATTGATTCATTTGATCATGTAAAAGTTGATCAAAAAGCTCATTCCAAATAGGTCAATCGATTAACTACGAACTAACTAAATCCATAGGTACTTTAGTACGTTTCCAAGGTCCATGCAAAATATATCTTTGTAAGTCATCATTTTCCTTCATTTTCTTTTCTTTTGGAAAATATTTTCTTTTGAAGAATCTTTTTTTTTTTTGGGAAATAGTTTCTTTTGAAAAATATTTTTCTTCTAAAAAATATTTTTTTTGGAAAAATACTTTTCTTCATTTAAGATGGGTTGAAAACCAAATTAGAAAAGGGTTTGAATTCCATTTTGATTTAAATGGCCCGACTCATTATGATCATTGGATCGAGATGGACTGGGTCATTATGAATCATTGCCAAGTTTTAAAATGGATTTTTTAGTGGGTTGTACACCTAGTAATACAGTAGTTTCAAATTAGGTTAAATAAAAATATTTATCCTTGAGGACAAAACACACATTCCTGATCTCATCATTCATGAGGTCCGATTCCAATAAGCAACCCAGGAACACCCACGATAATTTTGACTCGTGACCTATAGGGTAGGTTTCTAGACTCTAAGCTTATTATATATAATGCATTTTTATCTAGCCACCATTGCCTAAGTATACCTATATACCTCTTGAGCGTACTCAATCAGACGGTACGTGGTGACTTGGTTTGATATATCGTATAGGTGATAATCTAGAACTTCAACTCACTTCTCTGAAGCCAAAAATAGCAAGTTTGATCCCCAGTTGAGAGGTGGCGCACGATGCTGAGGAAGGGCCCACTTAAATACCTCTCGTCTAGAATAGACGTAGTCTATCCCCCTCGTACAGTAGGGTACAGCGGGGCAGGATCTCGCTTAGGCACCAATTTTGACCAAGAATTGCAATTGATGTACTTGGATTATCTTTTATATACCTATGGGTACGAGTCAAGAGTTGTAGCTTTCATAAATGGTTTGGCATCCCACGAGGGGACCGACCACGTACTAGTACTACGTTGGCATAAGGGACATGTGACTGTGCGACTTACAATAGGTCAAAAGCTCAGGTCGTTCTAGCTTGGGTACATCGATATACCTTTCAGAGTCACCTGATCAGACGGTACTGATGACCCAGTTTGATATACCCTAAGGTACGTGATTGGAGTTGTGGTTTTCATGAATGATGTCGCATCTCCGAGGAGACCGGGCCACGCACTAGTGCCACGTTGGCTATAAGGGACATGCAACGTGCAATGTAATACTATAAACATGCTAGTAGTGTGTGCAAAATAGGGTGGGGTATGCCCGGGGCCTTTTCAAACAAATGGGCCCATGGGCATAATCATATCATTGATATCACATGAATGTTACATGCCAATCCAACCATATCCCATCACATCAACATTAAGATCAAAATCAAACATGTATCTCAATCAATATTATGGCATGTTAGAATGGCAATTAACACAAAGACTAATAATTGGATCCAATCATTAAAACAAGCACATAGTTCCAAGTCCAAGCCAAAACCATATTTTTTTTAATAGTCCAATCGAGGTTATTTTGGGTAACCTTGACAAATTGGGATTTTAAGGCATATTAAATTATGAATGGAATGATAATTGTTGGCGATAAGGATCTATGATCTATATAAAAAAATTATTTAGAAAAAAAATAAACTAATTTTTATTTTGCCAAGCAATAAAAAGCCCCGATCACTTCGATCAAAGTGAACTCTAAAAGAACATGGGAGAGCTCTCTCAGGGGTTTGATCATAATTGTTGAAAAAAAGAAAAACATTAGGATGCCGAAAGGTGGTTCGTCATCGTCATCTCTGTCTTCGATCATCGGACCCAACAAGCTGGTTTTGATGATGAAGAATCAGAAATGAAGATTATTTCTGCCCTTCCTTTCCACCGATAGATTGATATTTCAACCGATGAGAACGCTCGATTAAAGCATTCACTCTCTCTCACAATCTAAAATAAAGCAGAATTTTAAAAGCAAAAGAGAAAAATAAAAAAAAAACATCCAGATCAGCCACCATTAACGCTCTATTAGAGCTTGGAACCGAAGCGAAATT